>NC_067159.1:45474866-45684866 GCF_903995435.1 Acomys russatus
AATGCAGCTTCTTTCCCTGTCAGGTGTAGATCAAGGGGCTGAGAGACTCCCGGGCTGACTAAACGCCTAGCTCCTGCTGAGACCCAGTTCTGGCATGAGATTACAGAAAGCCACTTCCAAAGCTGGTGCCACACAGCTGTGCTCTTTGCTCCCACTTTATGCCCCAAACAAATGAGAACTGCTGCCTATTTTGAGTTTCTGCATAGTGGCTCCTGGAAATAGAATGAGCCCTAGAACAAGATTTAGCATAGACTTAACCCCTGACACTATTAACGATGCCCTGCTGTGCTTGCAGACAGGAGCCTAGCAGAGCTGCCCTCTGAGGTGCTCCACCCAGCAGAGGTTCAAAACAGATGCTGAGACTCACAAACATTGGGTGAAGCATAGGGAGTCTTGTGGAAAAGTAGGGGAAGGAGAAAAGGACCTGGAGGTGACAGGAGCTCCACAAGACCAACAGAGCCAACTAACTAGGGTCCAGAGGGGCTTGTGGAGACTGAAGCACCAACCAAGGACCTTGCATGGACTGGACCTAAACACCCTACACAGATGTAGCCGGTGGGCAGCCCAGGCTTCATGTGAGTTCCCTAGTAAGGGGAGTGGGGCTGCCTTGTCAGTCCCTGGGGGAAGGGGATGCCCTCAGTCCTAACGTGACTTGATGCACTGGGGTGGGTAGGTAGGGGGGAGGATTCCCCTTTTCTGAAGAATAGGGGAGGGGAGGGGGAAGGAGGGAGAGTGGGGTTGGGAGGAGAGAAGGGAGAGGGAGAGGGGCTACACCCAGGATGTAAGTTAATAAATAAATACATTTTTAAAAGAATGTAATTCTCTGTCAAATAGGCAGCATTATTCAAACTCCTCCAGCTGGGCTAGCTCAGTCACAGTGCTTGTCCAGTATACGCATGTCCCTGGGTTGATCTTTAGCACTACAAGAAATAAAACAAAAAACAAACAAACAAAAAAACTGTCTTGTCCTGTTGGTCAATTATAAGGGGGACAGAAAAGATAACAAAAGTGTGGCCTGTCCTGCTCAAGCAGTGTTATGGCTGTATAAATAGCAAGTTTTAGTTCTTGATGTCTATGATTTTGAATGAGAATGAGGCTTAGGCTTCAGTCAGTGAACTGTTTAAGATCAGGAGATGTAGGCTTGTTGAAGGAGATGTGTCTCTTTCTCTCTCTGCCGGCTGCCTATGCATTAGGATGTAAAGCTCTCAGTGACTGTCCCAGCACCATGCCTGTCTACTTCCCACCATGGTGAGAACAGACTAGCCCTCTGAGACTGTAGCAAGCCCCCAATTCCATGCATTCTTTTGTTAAGGCTGCCCTCGGTCCTGCAGTGGAGCAGCCCCTCTCCCACCATGGTCACAGCTGCACTCTGGATACCCCCCAGAAGGGCAGTACTTAACTCTTGCTGGTCACACCTGGGGCTGACCTTCTCTCCCTCAGTAAATGGCTACACAACTGGTCAGTGGTTAACTATAGGAGTGACTCCTTCTGTCAGTGCTGTACAGTCCTCCTTCCACAGGAGCGTCTGCTTGGCCCGAGGGCCCCTTCCTATGGGTACTCCAAGTGCCACCCTGGAGGACGTAGCTCTTACACATCCCAGAAAACACTGCAGACACACAGTCCTCCAAAGAGAAGCCATACACCACATACATACACTAACTGAAGAACATTAAAACCCAAAATATAGAAAACTACATTATCTCTGGAACATTATCATTCATCTCAAGAATCACCAGTTTACCAAATTGAATCATGAGCAAATGCAATCATATTGAATAGATTATATGATTGTAAAATGATTCAATTAAGTTTTCCCTCTTGGTATAATTTGGCAAATGTGAATTTATGTAAATGTGTAATGATGCTTCACAGATACAAATTTTCAAAGAAATGGAAGGGACTTTTAAAACATCCTTTTTAGAACACCACATTTATTCAGTGTTAAGTATCAATATGGTATATACATGTGCACTGGAGTAGAGAGATGGCTTGTCAGTTAAAAGCACTTGTTGCCCTCCCAGAGGATCCGGGTTTTCCCCAGCACACACGTGGTGGCTCACAAACATCTTTCACCCCAGTTCCAGGGAACCCAGCACACTCTTCTGAACTCTGTTGGCACTAGGCACAGACATGTACATACAGACCAGTAGGCAAAACACCCAACAGATAAAATAATCGTTAAAATTTTTTTAATTCTTTAAAAAGATATAGTGACATCATCTACATAAAATCTAAATAGGTTATAAAGTATAAGCATTCATTTTAGTGATAAAACTATCTAAATCCTCCAAGAAAGCATTTCTAATCAAAATTTAAATTATCTAAAAATAAAGATAATAAAAACCTTATAATGTATGTTCTGGCAAACATGAAAGAGTACCCTAAAGAGCGCTGCTATGTTTTTGCAAAGGAAATAATTCTGATATTCAGCACTAGACAAGAATGTCAGAGAGGAGCCTCCTTGCCTCCCCATCATCCTTGGATTTTAGATTTCTAAGTATGCCTGCATTCTAGTTTGCTTTCTCTTGATGGGATAAAACATCACAACCAAAATCAACTGGAGGAGGAAAGGGTTTGTTTCAGCTTACAGCTGCAGACCATCATGAGGGGAAGTCAGGACAGGAACTGGAGACAGGAACCTGGAGGCAGGAACTGGAGCAGAGACCATGGAGGAACATGGCTTACTGGCTTGCTCCTCATGACTTGATCAGTCGCCTTTCTTCTGCAACCTAGCGTGGTCAGAGGTGGCACTGCTGGCAGTGGGCTGGACCCGCCCACATCAATCACTATTCAGGATCTCCTACCGACTTGCCTACAGGTCAATCTCTTGGAGGCATTTTCTCAACATCTCAAGCTTCTCTTCCCAGATGACTGTAGCTTGTGCGAAGTTGACAAAAACTACCCAGCATCAGACAGACATGGAAAACCACCAGGAAACCGAAGAAGGCAGATCTCTTTGAGTTCTGAGGCATTCTAACCTACAGAGTGAGGCTCTGTCTCAAAAACCCTAACCAAACCACCTCCCAACAACACCACTACCTCCAAATACCAGGAAGCTAATCAGTACAGCCTACATATAACAGGACCTCTTATCAAAGAGGTTAAAAAAAAAAAAAAAAAACCTTTGAAATGAAAGCCAGCTGAAACCATGACAACTGACATGTAGAACACTTAAACTGAAGGAATCTGAGAAACAGTACATAAAGACCCCCTGGTTCTCCCGTCGACAGGGTTTGTAAGATGGTATTCTACCTGTGAGACAGATGAGATTGCCTTCTTTTATACCTTTCTGTAAAAGCAATTAGCTAAGGGTTAAATCCTAGATAATGTTTCTGATAAAGTAAGTAAATTTTACAATAAGCCTTAGTTTCAGACACTTTTTAACATTTTTGTCTTTCTTTTAAATGATTAAAGCTATCAAAAACTGGTTAAAGTGAGTGAGCTGCCCGACTGAGAGCCGGTGAGCCCTTTTCTGAGTCCCCATCATTTCAGGGCAGGCACAGGGAAAGAGTGTGTCTGTGCCATTAGACTTGGCTTTGGCTACCTGTGTGTAACACTGCCACCAGCTTTCAGTGCCACTGGAGGTGGTGCCAAGCTCAACTGCAACCCTGCTTCTTCTGTACCAGCCTCAGAAGCTGTTCATCAAGAAGTCGCTCCTTTGGTGATCCCAAGAGCTGTCTGCCAGCTGCCTTTGTTGCTTTAAGAGCCCCACAGCTGCTCACAGACTCTGGGCTCCCACTAAAGATGCCCTGGGGAAGACAACAGCAGCCAGGCATGCCCCAGGGAGACTTCACTCCACTCAAAGGAACCACTGCAGCTGCCATAGCTACTAGGAACTTCCATCACCGTTCTAGAAGCCCCCATTGTAAAAACTTCCCCTTTAAGAGTTTGCTTCAGTCACAGATGTTCCCCATGACCCAGACCTCAACTGCCCTGGATGCACTCACTCTCCCTACATTTTGGGGAGGACTCCCCCAACCCAAGACAATGGACATGCAAGTCAGGTATTCCTCCAAATACTGACATGGCTAACTGAAAGTATGTAGTGAGCTATTGGAGGCCTGTGTTTGGCTGTCCAGACAAGGAGACCTCTGCTCACTGCCATCAGGAGTCTAGGAGTCTACCCACCATTCACTGCCTCTCTCTGGTTTACAGCACAGGTCCCAGTTAAACCACATCAGGTTGGCTTTACTGCCTATTCATCATTTATCTTAGGCAAAGTGAGCTGAGCTGGCTGCATGAAGACCAGGTAGTACCCGGCTACAGACCTCCAGAGAGCTGCCAGGCACCAGCTGTCAAGCAGCTACCACAGTCACTGAGGCCAAGCTGCTAATACTGCCTTGGAAACTACACTTCACCTCCTTGTGATTTCTACTCCCACTGAGTAAAGGACACTCAGCTAAAGGGTGACACCTACACAGAGAGGAAAGAACTAGCCTTATCTCTACAGACATGGGTGTCAAGAGGAATGTAAACCAAGGGGACCAGGTAAATGCCTGTCTATGACATTAAGTTCCCACTCTGTCCTGGGACAAGCTTCCATAATCTTCTACCTAGGGAAAGCCAGCACAAAAAACACTCGGTTTCAGTTACTTTTGAGAAGAAATTCACAAAGAAGTTTCTGTGTCACCTAAAACTACACTTTTGTCTCATTAGCTGTCTTTTAATGAGTCTAAGCTGGGGAATAGAAAATAATAGTATCATAAACTCTTGAGTAGTCTAAACTTTCTAAGTGTCACCCAAGATAGGAGAATTTTTTAGATTGCTAAAGCTATCTTTAAATGCAAGCTAAACTTAATCTTGATTACTAAGATTTAGAGTCTTAGAATATCTGGATTTACTTTTCCTCTTCTATGAACACCTAAATATTGATATTAAAAAACTAAGCTACTAAGAATTTCAATATAGTTTCTCATTTATGTTATAAGACAACTGTTCAAGAGAGGTCTTATACTTTTTTTGTATGTAGTTTGTTTTATGTAGGTATAATAATATAGATGTATATGTAAAAAATTAATAATAAATAAAAAAGATAGGTCTTATATCATTTGCAGATGAGAAAAGTCTTGAAAACTCATGGTTCTTGACAAAGGAAGTAACACACTTGATATTTAAACCTAGTGTTTAACTCCAAATATAAATTCTTTATTTGATAAATAAATTGCCTCCCTTAAAAAAATACTATTAACATGGCTTTTATCTGGCATGTATTTACAAAAAGATTCAATAGTGAAGATCCACTGTATGACTAGTCAAAATCTTCAGAGGCAGCACACATGGTAAACTGTCTTCGAACACCTTTTCTTAAATCAGTGTCATGAGGTCCATTTACTGTTGATCTTAGTGCCTGACTTTTCAAAATCTAATTTCTACTCCGTTATGCGGAGGTTGAATGAGATGTCCACCACAGACTTGGGCATTTGAACTCTTGTGTCCAGTTGATGGCAGTGCTTGGGGAAGGTCAGGCGGTACAGCCTTGTTAAGGAAGCATGTCACTGGTGGCTGGCTTTGAATTAAAAGCATCATGCTTCCTCCAGTTTCCTGTTTTGTGTTTAAGATTAAAAATGTGAGCTCTCAGCTTCCTCCTTCTGTCACACCTGATGCCATGCTGTCCCCAACATCACAGACTCCAACATTGTAGAACTGTAAGCCTCAATAAACTCTTCTACAATCGCTCTGGCCAGGTGTTTAAGCACAGTAACAGAAATATAACTAATATGAAGTTACCAACTGTCTTAGGGTTTATTGCTGTGAAGAGACACCAAGACTATGGCAACTCTAATAAAAGAAGGCATTTAACTGGGATGGCTTCCAATTGAGAGGTTTAGCCCATTATCATCACTGCAGGAAGCATGGTGGCGTACAGGCAGACACAGTGCTGGAGAGATGGCTAAGAGTTCTACATCTGGATCGAAGGCAGCAGGAAGAGGCAGTTCTAAAATTTCAAAGCCCCCCCCCCCCCGCCACACACAGAGACACAGTTCCTCCAACAAGGCCACACCTACAACAAGGCCACACCTTCGGCAAGGCCACTCCTCCAATAATGCTACTCCTTTTGAGTCTCTGGACGCCATTTTCATTCAAATCACCACACCAAGTTTCAGTCATCAAAAGATTTAGAAAATCCTTTTTATAAAATGTTAACTCTATCTATTTGACATGACCTTAAGGGGAAAGTATTCAATGTTCTGGCTGACAAGATGATTCAGCAGGTGAAGACACTTGCCTTCCAGCCTGACAACCTAAGTGTGAGCCCCAGGATCCACATGGTAGAAAAGGGAACTGTTCTCTGACTTCCATATGTACACTATGGCATGCATGTGTGCACTTGTGTGCACACACACATACACAAATAAAATAAAATAAATGATGTGAAAAGAAAGTATTCAATCTTTCCTTAGGTTCAGACCTCCATTGCAAGCGGAGCTGGGGTGACAGAATTGGCAGCCTTTGTTTGAGCAGCATGGGAAGTCACTCACTTCCTCATAATCTGGATAACTAAGAACGACCCAGTGGCCACAGAATCAAAAAGGCCATTGTGTGCCGGGTGTGGTGGCGCACACCTTTAATCCCAGCACTCGGGAGGCAGAGGCAGGCAGATCGCTGTGAGTTCGAGGCCAACCTGGTCTACAAAGTGAGTCCAGGTTGGCCAAGGCTACACAGAGGAACCCTATCTCGAAAAACCAAAAAAAAAAAAAAAAAAAAAAAGGCCATTGTGGAAGTGGCAAGGCTGGGAGGGGGGTGGTTGTGTGTGCTCATCTGAGCGATCACATCTTAGAAGCTGAGCCAATGAGTCACCTGCTACAACAGCTCCAGTGGTGGGTTGCTAAGATCAATCTTACGTCTCAGCAGAGAAGCAGAAGGGGTAGCATGGCTAGACCCGGGGAAGCCAAGGAGGCCTCCTCACTGGAGGGGGGGGAATAGAGCAGTGCAAATAGGCACACCTGCAGGAATCGTGAGCAACAGCTGTGCTGTGGGATGGATCAAAGTTGAAAATGTGTCTGGAAAGATTAAAAGTAAGAAGACTTTATGGACTGGAGGCATATAAAGTGGGATTATTCATGTTGAAATTCTTTCTGCATGAGACCTACCGTGACTCCTTATAGAAGCCTTGATAGCTACTTGGTGAAGCCAAACTGGGGTTGAAACTTTTGCTGGGAGCAGATAAAATAAACTTGCCTTAAGTACTGCCAATTTGACTTCAGACTCCATTTTACCTTAGCTGACCAATCCCCTCTCTAAGCAACAATAGTTCCTCTAAACCTGATGCCTTCTCCTAACAGGAAGAATGAATGAATTTGATTGGTTGGGCAAAGACACTCACCTTTTATGTCAGTTGACAATGATGCGTCATTGGGGAAAGTTCATGATCCTTGAGTTCTGATTGGTAAAAATTATAACTGTAACTTGGCCCAGGTGCTTGTAGTTTTTATGCTTAGCAGGCCTACTTCAACCCCTTCTCAGAGCTGCTAGAAGAAATAAGGCTCCCGAATCCGTGTCTGGTGGCCCTGATGGGTGAGCTACTCCTCTTACGTGATGGGAATAATAAAAGATTTTGCTGTTTCACCAGCCCATTGGTGTTTTCTCTCTCCTTCCTCAGGGCCCACAACTACAGGGTGTAACACTTTCTTAACAAAGTATTCAATACCAACCTCATTCACAAAGAAACTAATATTGAGGTCAACCTTACCTAGCTTTGAAAGCAGTGGTGAAGGAGAGAGGAAAAACAGTTTGGTGCTCGTTCCTTTTCTGAGGAGTTTGTGAAACAAATAGCTCTTGGCATTGAATGCTTAATTATTTGGTACATGTGGTACTTCAGGGAGATTTGGAACAAAACCTGTTTCTGATCATTAATTCTCTGGCTCACACAGATAGCATTGCTTACAAGGCAAGCCTCTTAAGAAAATAAACAAGATAAGGCAATGTGTTCCCTCAACTATAGAATATATAACTGGTGAAAACAAGTGGGAACCTGAAAAAAGGAACTGAGCTAGAATAAGAGGCACGCATTTCCTGTGACCAACTCCATTGTCCATGACATGATGAAATGCCAAACCTTTCATCAAAATTGCTTGCAAGTTGTAAGGTTGGGAAACTGCCCCCCCCCTCATTGATTCTTAACCCTTGAAACAATATGCATTCAGCAGATAACATGACAATTTGAACAGGCAGTCTTCAAACACACAATGGTCTACTTAATTTGTCTATAAATCCAGAGTGAGCGATTTTTAAAGATATCTGCATCTAATCATGAACTTAAATCTCTCAAAATCTATGTTCAAAATCTATCTTATTTTTTGACAATTTATAGTGAATAAGAAACATTCCTGTTCTGCACTGATGAAGAGAAATTTTACACTGTCTGTGCATCACTATCTGCAGAGACTGGAAAGTGACCCCATTCTGTTAAGCAGAAAGACTTAAATGCAGAGTCTATGTACAATGTAGCTGTAGAAATAAAACTTAAAGCAGATCCTCTAGCATGAACACACATATGACATTCTGGTGAGCTATTTATATTTATATTAATAACCACTATCCAGAGAGTAAAGATTATATTAAAGTGGCAAAATTCCAATGGAAATTTTGTTTAGAATCAAGAATCTCTATAGATTTATAAAGACAATGGATCACCCCAACATTTCCAATTCTCAGGATGATGTGCTCATTCCTTCAGATTTTTACAGAACCTACAGAAGGTCTTGACACTGTTCTAAGCATCTGAAATTGCATGAAGGAATAAAAATAATCACAGTAGTAGAAGGAGAACTAATAATATCCCAAGTAAAAAAAACTGCTTACCATATTAAAAGATTAACAGTAGAAAGCACAATAAAGCTAAGGGAATCCGACTGCAGTTTAAATCAAGATAGTCAAGGCTTCAGCTCAATGTGGCATCTGGCTGAAGGTAGGAAGTACACAGCCTCCGGGTCATCAGAAAACGGGTCCCAGAAATACACAAACAAGTACTGGTTGGAAGAGCATCCGTCCTAAGTCTACAATCAGCTGGAAGACAGTGCGCCCATACTAAAGTCTCATTTCCATTTTCAAAAACATTTGCCCTGGCAGAGGCAGGCGGATCACTGTGAGTTCAAGGCCAGCCTGCTCTACAAAGTGAGTCCAGGACAGGCAAGGCTACACAAAGAAACGCTGTCTCAAAAAACCAAACCAAACCAAACCAAAACAAAACAAAAACCATTTGTCCTGTGAAGTCACTCTCTTCTGCAATTCCCTTGCACTCCAGGAATGACAAGATATATATATCTTTATGACAAGGGCAAGATCAGGCCTGGAAACAGATCATTTCCCAGATGGCGGTAACCACCTGTGCTGAGGCAGCATGCAGGATCAGAAGGAATCACCTTGGGGAGAACTGCAGCTCCAGAGTCATGGCACACCAACACCAACTTCTCCAGAAGCCGATGCAGAGTCAGACCCACGGCCTAAACATACCAGAGAGAGTAATCCTTTATTCTGAGAAATTAGGACTGTGGTTAAAAACAACAAACAAAAACAACCCAAGGATCTTGGAAATGGTTTTTTAAATTCTCTGAAAAGAATGAAGCCAAATTCATTACTGTTAGTGTAGAAGCGACTCAGCTGGCCTGCTTTCAGGGTCCTCGCACTGTCTTACTTCATCACCTGCTGACACCGCCAGGTAGAGGTAGGTGTGTGTGTGTGTGTGTGTGTGTGTGTGTGTGTGTAGAACAAGAGAGTCCGTCCTCTACCCCAGCTCTCTTTCTCTTTCTTTCTCTCACTCTGTCATGGGTGCCCTCTTTCCCTCCCTCTCTGCCCTCCTACTCACTCTATCCCTTCTGCAAGGCCCCTCCCCCTTCCCACAATAAAGTTCCTTATACCATATATGTTGTGTGACATAATCATATAGTACAAAAATTACTACATTAAGAACAGTAAAGGCCATCTTAATATGCTAGGTGGAGCTCCTAGACTTAGTGACTGTCATAAAGCAAGAATGATTCATGCTTTCTTTAAAACAAATAAATGAACAAACAATAATGCAGGAGCAGGTGTCAGCTCTTCCTTCCATTGGGTAGTTTCCCATCTATGGTGTCACAGACCCAACCTGTACCTGGTGTGAGCTGAGAAAGACTGAAGGAAGGAGAGCAAGTAAGAGAAGGTGGTAAAGTGGGTAAAGTGTCCAACCAGGCCTAAAGGTTGGACACCTTGGAACTTTAGCTCTGGCCCTGCCCTTCAATGACTGCTTCAATAAGCACCTAAGCACCCTCTAAAAGCTACAATGTCTCTAACTTGCAATCAATGAATACCAATATTAAATTGTAAAAAAGATGGCAGGATGCCAATATTTAGGACACTAGGGAGGTTTCTCTTTTAATCTCTTGTAAATTCTTAAAAGATCCTTACAAAAAGTTTTATTCCAGTAGACACACTGTTCGTGTGAGAAAAGGCACAGTATAACCTATCTCTTCTGAGCATGTAGCTCATGGGAAGCTAGTTACATCCTCTAAGAGGACAGGACTAGGCTAAACAGAACTACCACGTCATCCCCTTCTTAGTTGCAATGGGGAACTGCTGAGCGCAAGATGAACTCAAAGACTGGCATGTTGTAGAACAGGCAACCAGGTCAACATTCAGCTATTAATTTTAAGTCAGAAGTTAAAACTCTACAAAAATATTCATCCCCAAGATCTCCTGGCAATTACCTTACATTTTTTTCTCTTCTTAACAATCTAATCTCCTGTTCAAGAAGTGACTGGAACAATAAAATGACTTCTGAGGAGGTTTTTTTGTCTAATATCTATACACTTTACAGGGTTAAAAATGTTGCCATTGGATCAATGGCAAACAAAACATGGTATGAAGCCACAATCCAACAATGCTCAGCATAAAAATGATAAAATTCCACCAGGCATGGTGGCTCACACCTGTAAAGCCAGCACTCAGGAGAACATCATGAGTTCCAGGACATCCTGGGCTACTGAGTGAAACGTTGTCTCAAAATCCCCACCCCCTAAACATCGAAATTCAGATGCACACCAGACCACAAATGAACCTTACAAACAGTCTGCCAAGTGAAAAAGACATATGCTGCAGGATTGCACTCCACACAGTACCTGGAAATGTTAGATCTACAGAGACGCTGAATATAAGTATTTACCAAGAGCTGGAGGAGCAAACTTAGGGAGTTATTCTTCAGTGGGTAAAGAGTTCTTGTATGGGACAATGAAACTTCCCGAAGATACAAGTGATGATCTTTGCTAGGTCAGAAACACTTAAACCAGTTAAAAATAGGTAATGAACTGAACACAGTTCTCAAAAGCTAACATACAATGGCCAATAAACATGAAAAAGAAATGCACTATTAGCAAAATGCAAAGTAAAGCTATGTTGAGATTCCATCTCACTCTAGTCAGAATGGCCAGTCATGAGGACAACAAATAACAACAAGCTCTGGAGATGACATGGAGCAAAGGGAACCCTATACAGTCCTGTTGGAAATAGAAAATAACCCAGCCATATGGAAATCAGTATTGATTTCTTCAAAATAAAACCCTAAGATTAGATCTACCACATGACCTAGCTATATCACCTTGGGTATTTACCCAAAGGATTAATTTAAGCCAGTGTATCACAGAAATATTTACACACTAGCCAGTGTGTATTGTTACACCATTAACCATAGTTAGGTTATAGAACCAACCTAAAAATGGACAAAGAGAATGAGATGCACATGCACACACGCATGCATGCACACATACACATATGCACGCGCGCGTGCAAGAGAGAGAGAGAGAGAGAGAGAGAGAGAGAGAGATTTTATTTCTTCAGCCATACAGAACAATGAAACAATGTTGCTTGAAAAAGAAATCAATTGCTTTAACCATTGACTTAAACTAATAGAAAATAGTAAGTTTTATTATGCATCTTTTACCACAATTCTTAAAAGGTAAACATGGCTAAAACATTTTTAGTATAAGCCCCTTAATAATTAATATTTTCCAAAGAAAATGTTTCATCATCTCTTAGACAAAAGAGAAATGAGATAAACAGCTATATTTCATAACTATTAATCGTTATCACTATTAGTTAAAACTGTTCTGGATTGAAATGCACTTGTAATTATGTAGTTCCTATGTAGCTGTAATAAAATATTCTCAAACATTTAGTTATCCTGCAACATGTGAAATTACACAGCCATTGGTTTACTCAACATTTAATCTAACTACACTGTATCTGATCATTTAAACACTAGTCTATTGAAATGCAGTAAATCTGACTCATGGCCACAGATGCTAGAAGGCTGATAGAAAAGAACAGTTCTTATCACTGCCATGTCCAAACTGGAGCTTAGAGCCAGAAAGGGAGAGAATAATCCCTGCTCCTCCTCTTCTACAGTAAACGTGTCCAGTAAGAGACACTTATGGTTCTTTATTCTTATTTTTAGCTGATGCAATTTTATATGTTTATATGTTTATGAAGTATAACAAGAGAATCTTGACACATGAATAATAATTGAATTGGGACGTTAACAGACTTCTCTCCCCCATCACCCACATGTGCTTGGAAGGTCTGTTGTACTCTTCTGTGTTTGTACTGTGTCTGGGGTAGCTGGGGACTGCCCACCCAGAACCAATTCCCCATACCTGTTTGAGCCCCTTCTCCAACTCCTTCCCACCACCCACTCTCCCAATATGTCCTACTCTGGAGTGATTTGTATTCTCTACCTATGAGTCAAGTTTGTAGTTTCCACAAATGAGTGCTAATATATAGTATTTGTTGTTTAGTGTGTGGCTTATTTAATTTAACATAGGATCTTGCAGTTCCACTCACCTAGGCACAATTGTGGAATTTTATTTTTACAGTTGGATAGCGTTCCACTGTGTTAAATGCCATGCATCAGTTTGATGGACACTTTGGTTGGCTCTATATCTTGACTCTTGTGACCAGTCCTGTAGCCACGATTTCCTTCCCTTTGGATGAATGCCCAGTTGGTGGTGCTGGATTACATGGCAGTTAGAACAGACACACTGTAGTAGGTTCCACCTTGTAGCACTGTCTGATACATGAGCCAAATAGGCCTAGAACGTAAGACCTGGTAAACTCTTAAAAATTCTCTAAAACTAGTAATTTTTGGTTCTCTAAGATTTTTTATTGGCTTTTCTACGTGTGTTAGAGCCACAAAAGCCAATGCCCTGCACATTCTCTGGGTTCTGCTTCAGCTTCTTAAGTTCTCCACCTCTCTGCACTTCTCCATCATTCAAAGAGGAGAACAGTTGCTGAGGTGTTAGGGTGTAGCTCACAGGAACAGCCTTCGACTAGAAATATAAACAGCATAAAAACATTACCAGATAACTGATAGGTCAGAAAGATGCTGCTTGATAAGGGTCATAGCACTGTCTTAGAAAGAGACTGGAGTCAAAGACTCTTCTTAATGGCGGGGCTGTTGAAACCTCAAGTCTAAACATTGCTTTTGCTCAAGGATTCAGAATTCTGCCTCAACAAATATTTGTCACCACAATGTCTGCATTATTCCAGGCTATCACACTATAAATCTCTGCACTATGTCTTGGCTCTGGCAAGTCAATATAATATGAAAATATCTCAAAGTAATCAAAGATGTGCCAAGCCTTACAATGTAAGCAAATTGTACACAGCTCACGGTACACAATAGCAAGACACACAAATTGAGGGTTGTGGCAAACAGTGATAACATTTTTCCAACAGAGTCTTCCCAAAGTAAAGCATAAACAAGTCAACTAATTTCTATTCACAGTAGTAAAATGAGTTGTACACTGTCTAATGTAACAAAAGTTGTGGGTTTGTAAACTCAGTTCTTGTTCTAATCCCAAGTGTAGGATTTTAGTTTCAGCTTTAATTTGTCCCACATCTGTGAACTGTCTCATGACAGGTGTGGCTTTTGTCAACTGGTAGGTAGCACAGAGAGGGGCGTAGTCTAGGGCTCTGAGGATATAAATAAGAGCACAGAGAGAGCGTGGTGTGGCATGCAGTGTTTGCATGTGGCATGTAGCAGTTGGAAGAGACCAGGGACGGAAGGTGTAAGGTGTTGTGGTTTGGAGCAGACACACAGAGAGAAAAGCTTCAGGGAGCAGTGGGCTGGAGGAGACTGCTGGCTGGTGCTGTTGGTGGTGACAGGTATAGCCCAAAAGAACGTGATTGACCCTAAACACCTGGGAGAAGTAAAAGGGTCTCCTCTCCCCATTAACCTTCTCTCTCCTATGTAAGGTTGGGAGGCTGAGGCCTAACACACCCAAATAGAGTTTAGAAGAAAGAGCGCTACAGTCTAATGACAAAATCAAGTAAGGAAAAAGTAGGCTTTAGTTTAGGGTCAGTTTCCACGTTAATTATAAGCCTAATAAGAGCTGGCTCAGTAGCTAAGAGCACTTAATGCCCTTGTTGAAAACCCAAGTTTCGTTCCCAATATCAACCAGAGTGTTACCACTGGCTTTCAAGAGAATGTGTTGGAAAACAACAACAACAAAGCAAAAATAAAAACAAAAACAGCAAAAAGACACAAAGCATGTTATTTTCTTTAAAAAACATACGCACGCACAATTTTACAAAAACAGGACCAATTCACAGGTAGCCTCATACTATAGAAATAACGGGCTAAAATAAGGTTCTGTCCATAGCATGTAGTTTGGCTATGTTATTCATTTGGTTTGTTAAATGTACTGTTCAATTAGGCTCATACTTTTCTTCTTGCATCCCTAGTAAGTACCCAGCATCACCCTATAGAAGGAAGGCTTTCAACAAACAGTCCACTCTCCCTCCTGGGAACAAGAGCCAAGCTCAGCACTTCAATAGTGAAGAGGAGAGGAGAGAACAGCTTACTTTGCCATGGCAACAACAAAGATGTGGAACAGATCGCATTCTTCTACTTAGTCTAAGGCAGCTGCTAGGAGGACTGACAAGTTCCCAGTCAAAATCTATCACAGGAAGGTCTCCAGGGCCAACTGTGTAAACACGTGCTCCAGAAGCCTCAGACATGCAACAGGCAACGGTCTCAGCTACAGAGACCCAGTCACCTCATGGTGGATTATGTGTGTTGACTTTAGTCAAGGAATTAGGGCCAAAACAAACAACCAACAAACGAAGCAAAACAAACAAAAAACCCAAGATACTTTCACCATGGCATTTGACATCTTTACTCTTAGGTAAGACTGGAATCACTAGACCTCTCTGAACCCTCCACCTATGGCCTGCAGAGCAACCAGAACAAGCACCATGACATCTAGTCAGCAGTCCTTGTGCTCCACCCTACAGGAGTCAGTCTCAAGCAACAAGTCTTGAGAGCAAATTCTATACAGTTTTTCTACCCATTACCCCTCCTCCTATCTTTCCTTCCTTATTTGTGCCTCACTAATTAACCCAGCACCTTAAACTTGCTGTATAGCCCAGGCTGGCCTAGAACTTGACATCTACCTGCCTTAGGTTCTAGAGTTCTGAAATTGCAGTAGCTTGCTAATATGACCAGGCCAGAAATGCTTTAAAACACACACACACACACACACACACACACACACACACACACACACACACACACGAGTAAAGGAAGGGGCTAGAAAAATGACACCCAATTAAAAGCAATTGTTGCTCCTGTAGAAGACCTGGGTTCAGTTCCTACCATCCACAAAATGATTCATATCTCTCTGTCCAATTCCAGGTGATCTGATGCCCTCTTCGATCAGACATGTACGCATGTATACAGGCAAAGTATATAAATGTAAAGCGATAACACACTATTTGGAACAGGTATAAAATAAACAATCCTTTAACTAGAAACTCAGGGTTAGGTTAAAGCATATACATTTATAATTTATTCAGCACACCTGTAGATCATCTTGAGCTCATTAACAAAGTCCTTTTTTTTTTTTTAAGATTTACTTATTTACTATGTATACAACACCCTGTCTACATGGAGCCTGCAGGCCAGAAGAAAGCACCGGATCTCAGTATAAGTGGTTGTGAGCCACCATGTGGTTGCCGGGAATTGAACTCAGGACCTCTGGAAGAACAGCCAGTGCTCTTAACCTCTGAGCCATCTCTCTAGCCCAACAAAATTTTATTAAACAGGAACTATTATGCATCAAACATTCTGCTCTTGGCTTTAAAGAATCTAATTTACCAGCTTATGCATGGTGGTGGTGGTGGTGGTGGTGGTGGTGGTGGTGGTGGTGGTGGTGGTTGTTATTATTATTATTATTATTATTATTATTATTATTATTATTGTTATTATTATTATTATTATTAAGACCCTGCTACATAGACCAGGATGCCCTCGAACTCCTGTCTCAACCTCATTAGCATGTGTCATTATGTCCTAATCAGGTTCAGAATTTCTATTTAAACATTACTTCCTAAATACCATGCCAATGTTTTACTTTCTGCCTTTAAACCTTTGACCTTTCTAAGGTAATGGATAGCAGCCAATTTTATATGATCGGCATGTTTTCTCCTTGAACCAGGAGCCCACCATCATTCAGGCTAGTTTGTTGGTCTGGCTAATCCTGCTCTGGGGACTGGGTCCCCATATGCTGGGATTCAAGCAGGCTGGGTCGCTAAGAGCTGGGATTCAGGCACCCTCACCTGATCTTACATGGGCTTTACTCACTGAGCCCTTTCTCCAGACTTAAAAAATGGTATCTTCTTAATCTCAAAAAGGTCTTTTTAAACTAACATCCCAAGCAGGTCCTGCTCAGCCCCAAACAAACAACAATGCACCTTCATTACAGATTAGAGTTTTTGTTATTTTGTTTTTTGTTTTGCTTTTTTAAGTTTCATAAAGGGTAACCTTTCTTATAACTTCATGGTAATCTGAGGCTCAGTGAAGTTAAACAACGCACACTGCCTCCAAGAGCTGCACGATGCATGTTTCGGATTTAAAGTCGGGCCTTGTGGATGCTATCGTTGGGCTAAAGCAAAGCACTCCAACACAGAAATGCAAGTGTGGTGTGTTCTTGCTCAGCTGCAGAGTCTGGGTCTCAACTCATTTTCACATTTGCATGAAATTAACTGAAGGAAAGAGAGCTTCCTGCTCTAACCTGCTTCTGGTCAAGTACGTTGTCACAGTAACCAGAACATCAATATATGTTCCCCAGCTTGGTATTACCATCCTAAATTACCCTTTCAGAGTCTGCACGTGAACATAGTACTGTCTTTCTGAGTCTGGCTTATCTCACTTAACGTATATATCATCCTCCAGCTCTGCCCGTGTTGCTGAAAATGACAGAGCTTCATTTTCACTGCTGAACAGCACTCCACTGTGCGTGTACCAGTTTCATCAGTGATGACCACAGGCTGCCCATTCCTTACTGTGGACTTTAACTCACAGAAGCAATGAAGAATACCTACTGCTTCATGACCTGGTCAGAATTAGGGGGTTCAGCCATTAGGCAGACGTAGATCACATGTGTTAGACATCTCACCGTGTATCTATCTGCCATCTGTATGGCCACTTTGGTGAACTGCTTACCCAGATTGTTTGCCCTGGTTTGTTTTATTTTGTCACTGTTAATTGTCTTATCAATGAGGGTTTTATTTACTTCTTGGAGATAAGGTCTCCCTGTACAACTCAGCTGTACTTGAACTCTCAATTTTCCTATCTCAGACTTCTGGGTGCTGGTATAACAAGATGTGCCATTATGCCTGCCTCTGGCGTTGGTTCTCAGTAGTTCTTTCTGTACTGTTGATAAATGCCTTTAATAGATATACATTTTACCAAGGTTTTCTAACTCTCTGGTCTTCTTATATGTGCATGTGTCTTCACCTGGCAATGAGTAAATCCCACCTAGCAGAATGGGTCTGGAGAATCTCTTCCTCATCTATATTTTGGAGTAAGGTAACAATTAATTTCTTCTTTAAAAAGGGGATGGTGGTCCTTGAATATTTGTCTGACTCTCACACAATTCATAATTCTGCAATCTTGAATACATTTAAATGAATCCCAACACAAAAGTCCACAGGATTAATTTTTGCTATTTTGTCAGGCTAGAGCAATATGTTTTGCTATGAAATGCTCATCTTCCACTCTAAGATTGGAGCTATAAAAAAAACTATGTGCTCAAATCCTGCATCTTCACAGCCATACTCTAGTTAAATCTAGGAGTAAACACATGACCTGTATAAACCCACTCCTGACCCAAATCACATAGCCTTGTGGTTCAGATGGTTTTTTTCATTTTTATAAACTGGTCTCATATCCTTCCAGTTTTTTTCCAGTGAAGTTGGCTACATCTCATCAATTAATTTTTAACTTCTTTACATTGCTTCATGCCTGAAGATTTTAATTAATATGTGATTGAATTATAAAGAATTTACCATGCATACTATGGCCTTAACATGTTGGTTGCCATTACACCCGCATCTTGCTACCACTGAGCTGGTTTATAGGTATTTAACCCGGTGTCCATACAGTAACTAGAATAATGTCTACTATGCAACTGTCCATAATAAATACTTATGACCAAATGGACCTGGAAAATTAGCTAATAAAGGAATGGATAAGAAGATCTCACTGGTCCTGCTTACTTCAAGTATCCACACCTAGGATCAATCATTTGATCTAGCATTAGGTGAAGCTGTTTAGGGGAGCTCTTCTAGGGGGAAATGTTAGTGGTGCTACCTGGCCTCCATTTTATGTGTAAATATTAAAATGTTTAATCTACACATTATTCTAATGCATAAAGGAATTTTTGTGAACACTGCAAAGGCTTCTAAATTTGTGTATTTATGCCATGTCTTAATTTACTTATATAATTTTCCTTTTTTCTCCAAATAACAGGCTAATGCCATTCCCTGTAGATAAAAAAAGCAAGCTTAAAATTATTTGTTGTATAGATGGGTTCATAAAGCATTTTGAGTCACAACCAACCTGCATTTCTTTCCAGCTCTTCTTGGTATCATTAAATTGCTGACACAGGAAACTGTTTGAATCATGTTTATCTGCATTAAGACATTAATTATAAAATGTGTACTGATAGAAAGAATAAGCTAAAGAAGATGTAATCATGCTGTTATAAAATGTTGAAACTGTCTTTTTTTCTGATTTAAAGCACTTTTAATTAAAAGAACTGTCAGTAAGTAAGTTTAATCTGATTATTACCTATCAATTTAAAAAAGCCAATTAAATAGAGTAATATATCAAGATGTTTTTTATAAAATTTTAAGTTAACTGTTCTTCAAATCATAATTCTAAATTTCAGAAATACTAATGTAAATATGTATTTATAATACCTGATTTAACATATATAACTTCAAAAGTCTAGCCCTTAGAAACCACTAGGTTATTCCACCATTTAAATGAGAAGAATTGTCTGGCCCTCCCTAAGAAGGGCTGTGCCACCCAGCAGCCCTCCACACTTGATAAAACACATCTCAAGACAGCAGAGAAGAAAGCTCTACAGAATGTTGTTCTTCGGGAAGAAAACAAGATGCTTTCTTGGGAAAGGCATTTTGTTCCTAAAAGATTCCATAACTGAGGTTCCGAAAACTTAGCTAGTGACTTATAAATCTAGGAAATAAAACCGTAGGTATGAAAGCACTTTTAAGATTTTAAAGAAGAAACTGTTAGGAGGTAAGCCATGGGAAAGTGTATGGGGATGTTTCACAGAACTACTGTGTTAGGACCTCAGAAAGCAAAGGCCAGCAAAGGGAGCTCACCTGGTACTGGCCAGCTCTACAGGGTAAGCGTAACTTAGTAAATGTCACTCAGGGCCTTTGTATCCTATTTGCAAAAACCTATTAGGTTGTAAATACCAACACGAAAGTACAGAGAGGGTTTGTAACTGCACTGGAGAGCTAAGAATTTTTAGCTGGTAGATGAGGAAAGCAGTTTATTTTCTTCATCACATCCCACGAGGACACTGCCTTGGCATTTCTCAGACAATCCCTTTTCCCTGGAGAACACCACAACTTTACAAGACAACCCAAGGGCAGACAGCACCAAGTCCTTCACACCAGCTCCTCTGAATAGCTAATACCGTGCCTAGTGATGGAAGAGACGCAAGCATTTATGTAAGCATATTTACTATGGCAACAATTCTTAAAGATTAGAAACATTTGAAAGAGAAATAAAATGGCAAAATAAAAAATAAAAGGAGCATTTGAGAAAGAACAATCAAAAAATCAAAACATAAACACAAAATGACTAAAAATAAGATTGAACTGGGCCAGGCCTAGTGCTTTAATCCCAGCCCTTGGGAAGCAGAAGCCAGCCTGGTCTACACAGTGAGTTCCAAGACAGCCAGAGCTACACGGTGAGACCCTGCCTTGAAAAAAAGATTTTTTAAAATTAGATGAACTAGACAGTGAATTAGACACATCTGAAGAGAGCTACTGAAGAAAAACTTCGAGAGAGAGAGAGAGAGAGAGAGAGAGAGAGAGAGAGAGGGAGGGAGGGAGGAGTAGGGAGGGAGACAGAGGGAGAGGGAGAGAGGGAGAGAAAGGGAGAGAGAGAGAGAGGAGAGGGAGAGAGACTGAGAGGAGGAGAGGGCTGTAGTAACAGAATTCTGGAGCTAATCTGATAGGAAAGAAGAGTAGCAGGGAAAAGATGGCTTAAAATGAGAGAGAAGCAGTAACCGATCCTCAAGGAGAACATACATTTCTAAGCATCACACATTTGGAACAACCTTAAGTGC
This sequence comes from Acomys russatus, assembly GCF_903995435.1. Taxonomy (NCBI): domain Eukaryota; kingdom Metazoa; phylum Chordata; class Mammalia; order Rodentia; family Muridae; genus Acomys; species Acomys russatus. The sequence goes on from NC_067159.1 coordinate 45,495,503, forward strand.
AATTAGTACAAAGAGTTAAAAATACATAATTATTACGTTCCTTCAGTTTAAAAACATTAATTTATAAATTATTCAACTGGATAATTGCTTCATATCCTTTATGCAAATAAAAGAGAATGAAATGAGTTCAATGAGGTTGAAATTAAATTTCCAAATATATGGCTGTGGTGTTTGTAATGCTGAGATGAAAGCCAGGCCCCGTGCATGTTCTGCAGCATTCTACGCGAGCTGCACACAACCCTGGCCAAATGACTGCCGACACCGTAAGTCTTATAAGTTAGTATGTGAATTTATCTATCTTAAAGCATACAGCTAGTCAGGGGCTGGGAAGATGGCTCACCAGTTAAGAGCACAGGCTGCTCTGAGTTCAATTCCCAGCAACCACGTGGTGGCGCACAACCATCTATATTGAGATCTGGTGCCCTCTTCTGGTGTGCAAGCATAAATGCAGACAGAACTCTGCATAAATAGTAAATCTTAAAACAAAAAAAAACAAAAAACAAAAAACAAAAAACAAAAAAAAAACACAGCAAACCAAAACCATTTAAACAGTCTACAGACATAGATGAGATTAGAAGAACTATCTTTCAAAGACTGGAGAATTAAAATAAGTAATACAGCCAGGCAGTGGTGGTACATGCCTTTAATCCCAGGCAGAAGCAGGCAGATTTCTGAGTTCAAGGCCAGCCTGGTCTACAGAGTAAGTTCAAGGACAGTCAAGACTACACAGAGCAGCTCTGTCAATATTAACAATAATGATGATGATGATGATGATAATGATGATGCAGCAGCAAAGACAAAAGGAAATAAATAATCCCAAGCCATATGCGCACCACCACTATCTCCCAGTCAGAACTTTAAAAGCCACACATGCACACACCCTGGTTTTTTTGTTTGTTTGGTTTGTATTCATGTATTTTTCACTAGGGTTTCTTGTTTAAAGACATTGACTTGTCACTTGAACCCCCAAGGTGACTTTTAAAAAGGCAAGATGAAGCCTGGCATCTTTCTTATTTGTTCTGTCTCCTTGACTCTGATCAGACTCCTGCTTAACTCGGCACAGGCAGGAGAGTCACTCAAGCAGTGTCTGCCAACCTGTCTCATTCCGTCCACGGCTGCAGGTACAGACAGACAACATCGTGGACTCCAAGAAGATCACATCCTCAAAGGATGGGCCCTCCACTACGGAGGCCAACATCCCTAAGGACAAGGGAATGGAAGCAAACACCGTGCAGGCTCCACACTGCAACTGATCCTTCCACATGACGACACAGTTGTAAGAACTCTTTGGGCCATCTTGCAGAACCAGAACTAGTAATCAACTAGCCCATAGTCAAGCCACAACTGCTTGATTATGCATATGTGCCCCCAAATTACTTTCTAATGGAACCTAAAGACCATGTTGGTACCCAAAGATTCAATTAGGGACACTGGACCAGCTTCTTTGTTCTTCCCAGCATGTTAAATCTCCATTCGCTACCTCTCAGCAGTGCAGTGCTCATCTTCAGCTGGTGTATTAGGAGGTGACTGAGCTGCTGGACCTGGGTCCTTTGCTCCCAACTCCAGTTACAATCTAATAAGGAAGATGTTAGGATCAGTATTTTTTTACTTTCAAAAGGCAAAACATAGAGGGTTAAGAGTCCATAAATTAGGGTCAACTTCCCTTAGTCCTGACTGCTATAAACCCTGTTGAGAATTCCAGTGGGCATTACTGGATAGAGTTACCAATCCAGTGCGGACAGGAGCATATGCTATGGCTCAAGTTGGCAGACACTATGTAGGCCTAAATTATGTTGTTTTGGGCGTGCGTTTTTTTTTTTTTCCCCCTGAAGAAGATAAAGCCCTGTATTCTTCATCTTCCTTTTTTATCCATGATACTCTAAGTGTGAGGACTCCAGCTAAGCCGTACAAGTCCTCCCGGCGTCTAAGGACTACCTATCCTATGCCAGATTTAATCACTGGCTGGACACTTTAACACTCAAGTGCTTTGTTTTTTAATATACCAATAACCAGCCTCCTTCCCCCACACTTAATTAAGTAAGACTCTCAAAAAGTAGAAAACCTTATACTGGGAGTTTAAAAGAAATCCACCTAAATGACTCTCACAAGCAAGCCAGGTTTGGGAATTACTGGTCTCTCCAAGACACTGATGGAATTCTAGGGATTAAAAACTAAAATTAGCTTAAGGGCAACTTAATGTGAGGCCAGAAGAGGGCAGCAGGTAGCTATTCTGGAAAGCTAAGTATGCAAATATATAAATAAACATAAGACAGTGAGTAGGGAGTGTTCTCAGGGAAAGGGCATTAGAGACTAAGTAGTCTCAGAGAAATGCCTTGCCTTAGGTGAGAAGTAATGAATGACCTCTAAGAAGCCAAGTGGAACTGGGCCAGCAAGCAGAGTTAGCCAGGAGTCAGGGAAGGGCCTGGTGAGAAAGCTTCTCAGTGACAGCCCAAGGTAAGAGCCACTATGTGTCAGAAGGTGACTACAAAAGAATACAAAGGTGGAGCAATTCCTGAAACAACCTTCAGTGACAATCTCAGCTGCCACAGTGCTGGTGAGAGGCTGCAGACATAGCTTCGAAATCACAAAGTGCAATGACATAAGGAAACAGGTAGTTAAAGGAATTTACAACAGAACAACAAAAAGAAGCACTGGTTGATTATCAGAGTCATACGCAGTAAAGGATAGATCCTCATTTTTAAATCAGAACTTTATGATGTCAGCAATGGAAACAAACATTAGTATTCTAGAAGATACTGAGTGTGTAATGCGGGCCCTTACCTAGGATGTGTAACACAGCATGGGAAAGGGGGAGGGGGAACAAAAGCCTCTCCCCCTGCTCTGACCATTAGAAATCCACGAGCTTAACTCTTTTAAGAGTGAATGCTAAGACATAGTGATCATTAATACTACTTGAAAATCTGTTTATTTTCCCCACACTACTTTTCTACTCTTTCTGACTTTCTTAGTTATTCACCTTATTGTATCATGGAAAGATAGCTACAATTCTTTTTGAAATGCAGCTGATTGGCTGGAGCGATGGCTCAGCAGTTAAGAGCACTGGTTGTTCTTCCAGAGGTCCTGAGTTCAATTCCCAGCAACCACATGGTGGCTCATAACCATCTATAATGTGATCTGGTACCCTCTTCTGGCCTGCTGGCACACATGCAGGCAGAACATTGTATAAAAAAATAAATATTTTTTAAAACTTTAAAAAATAGAAAGAAATGAGGCTGATTAATAGAATCAATTAAAATACAGGCCTGAAGAAGTGGTTCAGGGGCTAAGAGAATTTGCTGCTCTTCCAGAAGATCTGAGATCGATTCCCAGAACCCACATTAGGCACCTTATAGCTGTCAACTGTCTGGAATTCCAGCTCTCAGGGGATCCAACAGCTCTGATCTCCAAGGGCACTTGCACTCATTGTATACACAGCTACACACACACACACACACACACACACACACACACACTTAAATATGAATCTTTAAAATATGGCCTAGACTTTCTAATCTTTGCTATTAGCCCATTTAGTACGTCGCAGGCATGAGACAAAGATGTAATGCTCAAAGGACTCAATCGGCACAAGAATACCAGTGTGAATCCATCCTGATTACTACAAAACAGCTGTATGCACACAAAATCCTGCCATCTTCTGTATGGCTACACAGAGAAATCTAAATAATAATAATAATTATTATTATTATTATAGTGTACAATATAATATAGAATTATTATTATTGTTGTTGTTGTTATTATTATTTAGACAGTATTTCTTCTGCTGCCACTACTACTGCTCCAAACCAACCCATCCAACAAAACAAACTGAACTCCCTCGCTGCATCTCTACATGTAGATCAGTACACCCACTTAAACTTGGTGTGTGTGTGTGTGTGTGTGTGTGTGTGTGTGTGTGTGTGTGTGTCTGAAGGGGGGGATTTATAGACGATATTCTGAAGTACATTGAGCCTTAAAGCTTGCTGAGCACATACTTTTTTAGTCCTTCCCCCCAACCTTTGGGAAATAGTCTTACCAGGTAAACTAAGTTGGCCTCAATTTTCCATCCTTGCATCTCAGCCATCCTTGTGCTAGGTAACAACCATGTGCCATAACACCAGATTGTACTTTTTGGTAAAAGCAAACAAACAAAAAGCCAATGACCCTTTTCTGTTGCACCAGTTTTCTCCACAGCTGAGGAGAAAACGCGAAGAGATTCACAGCTTTAGACGTCAGTTAGCAGTCATCTGAGATCTCAGATATCTAGCTGGCCACCACATCCTTGCCGGTCCACCTGCTAATTTACATCCACGTAAATCTGACATTCTTGGTATCTGACATTGCTGGCTGTGCGTGCTCTACTGGGCACCCGTCTTGGGCTTGGTTGGCTGTTGCATGGCCAGCAAGCATTCGCTGCACCTCAGGGCACCACTTCTCTTCACAGCATCCCCACGTAGAATTTCAAATGGCAAAATTGTGAATGACTGAGGGTTATGCAAGGTCTTAGGCCAAAGATTCAAGGATAGCAAAGAGGGTCTATTTTATAGAATCCTAACACAGCTCCAGATTCTTTAATGACAATGACTATTAATTACTATTCTAAGTATTATATGGCACATCCAGTAAAAAACATACTTCAAATTTTGCATAGCAATACACAGTACCACACGGTGCAGATGACAGCTGATATAAAGGAGTGAACAACTCACATCTACAGGCTGCTCTTGCTGTGGTACCAGCTTGGCTAGGTGTGTACTTATGTACTTATGTACAAAGGCTCCTCAGAATAAACTCCATCAAAAGACAAGCAGCACTTACAGCTTTTTCTAAGGAACACAAGATCAAAGCAGCAGAACAACAAAAGAGAATCTGAAGGGGAATGTGTGCTTCTTTCAGCTTCTTTCTGTGTGGGCTCACACTGCTCACGCCAGATTTCCTTCCTTCCTTCCTTCCTTCCTTCCTTCCTTCCTTCCTTCCTTTCTTCCTTCCTGTTTGTTTTTTTTAAACTCCTGGGTTTTTTTTTTTTTTCCTTCTCTCATATATTACATCCTGACTGCAGTTTTCCTCCCTCTCTTCTCTCAGCAACTCCCCCCCCCCACCCCTCCCCTCCCCTCTTACCCAGATCACTCCTCCTTTCAGAAAAGGACAGGCCTCCCAAGGATAACAACCAAGCATGGCACATCAAGTGGCAATTAGACTAGAAGCACCCCTCATATTAAGGCTGGATGAAGCAACCCAGTAGGAGGAAAAGGGTCCCAAAAGCAGGCAAAGGAGTCAGAGACAGTCCCTGCTCCTGCTGTTAGGAGTCCACAAGAAGACCAAGCTACACAGCCATAACATATACGCAGAGGACCCAGGTCAGACCCATGCGGGCTCTCTTCAGTGTCTGTGAGCCCCTATGAAGCCTGGTTTGTTGATTCTGTGGGCCATGGTCTTTTGGTGTCCTTGACCCTTCTGGCTACTACAGTCCTTCCTCACCCTCTTGGGAAGATTTCCCTAGCTCCACCTAAAGCCAAGCCAGATTTTCATTACACATAAGTTTTCTACAGCCAACATGGCCACCTGGAAACATTTGTCTTAAACATTGCAGCTCAAAGTACAGAGGCCTTACTATGTTGCAAAGAATTTTAAGGACTTGACGGGTTCCTTTCCAGCCACTGAATCAGACAATTGTTAAAAAAAAACAAAAAAACAAAAAACAAAAACAAAACTGGATTACCATAGAATGGTCCACTTTCCTCTGAATGGGGGACAATCTTGCCAAGTATGGTGCACTCACTCCTGTAACCTCAGCTCTGAGGTTGGGGCAGATGGATTGCTGAGAATTTCGGGTCAGTTTAGGCTTCAGCTATAAAATGAGACCCTGCCCATGCATCCACCCAAATAAAAGCAAAAACACAGGAAGGAGGGAAGAGGGCAGGGAAGAGGGAGAGACAGAGACATAGTTCAGTTAGGGGTGTGGTTAGCATGCCAGGCCAGAAGCTGGGGCTGTGGCTAGGGATGCGGCACAGCCTGAGGGTAGCGTTTCACTCCTGGGACTGGAGGGTAGTGGAAACCTGAGCTCAATTCAAGGCACCATAGACAAAACAAGATGTCTCTGTGCATCTTAAACTTTCAAACAAGGAGTCAATATCGCCACTTGTTTATTAAGCAATGGATCCACCCTAGTAAATAGCCCCAAATAATTGTTCCCTGGGACCTTTACTTGATCATTTCTTATCAAAAGATACATTCAGGGGAGCTGGAGAGATGGTTCAGAGGTTAAGATCATTGCCTGTTCTCCAAAGGGCCTGAGTTCAATTCCCAGCAACCGTGTGGTGGCGCACAACCATCTATAACGAGACCTGACGCCCTCTTCTGGTGTAGAGGTACACATGCAGGCAGAACACTGTATACATAACAAATAAATAGATCTTTAAAGAAAAAAAGGAAAGAAAGAAAAGAAACATTGGGGGCTAGAGAGACTGAGTGGATAAAGCCAGTTGCTGTCAAGATTGAAAAATCTGAGTTTGATCACCAACCTGAGTTGGATCTGTGACCCATCTGATATGAGAGAGCCAGCACCCTAAGATTTCTACATACACTGCATACACATGAGCCCCACCCAATGAATAAAAAAACCTACACGTGGCTGGCCGTGTGTCCACCAACTGTTAGATATAATAGCATAGATACATAAACACAGGTATGAAAAGAGACCAGTTTCACCACAGAAGGCGCACCCTGAGGGGCCTTGCCATCCTCTAGGTTTTCTTGCGGGGTACATGCTTCTGAGCCCCTACAACCTCTCACCGCCACTGAAAGTAGCGCCTCACAGCAGGACCTCCACTTTCTCTTCAGGTTCTGGACTGTGAAGCCAACTGTGTCACTCAGGGCCTCACCCACAAGTCAGCATTGAGAAAAGGAGTTCCTCTAAAAAACTGGAGGGTTTACCTTTAGCTTCACACAGACGGAAATCCAGAACTAAATTCAAGCTGTACACTTAAAATAAGTACATTTTCCTTAGACAAATTATAATTCAACTTAAAAATAAAAATAATCGACTTGTAAATGACTTAGCCTTCCTAATCTTAACTCCATTGCTTTGTCATCTAACACATATCTTAACCTGATCATATTCTTTTCCCCACCGAGATACTAAAGGAAAAAACAAAACAAATCAGAACAGGCCTTGCAATATACATGAGCACAGTAATAGCCTGGAATTTTGCTTTAGTGGATCCTGCAAAACTAGTTATTATCATCAATTTCTTAGACAAAGGAGATCCTTAACAGGGCTTCTTTGTGTTCGGTAGGAGTTTTTTTTTTTTATTTTTGGTTGTTGTTGTTGTCGTTGGTGGTGGTGGTGGTTTTTTGGTTTGTTTGTTTGGCTTTTTGAGACATGTTTTGTGGACCAGGCTGGCCTTGATCTCAGAGATCTGCCTGCCTCTGCCTCCTAGTGCTAGGATTACAGGTGTGTGTGTACTAACAGGGCTTCTTAAACTCCAGTTTGCTTGAGAAACTTTTACACAACCTGGGCGTGAAATACAGGTAATGAAATCACACATCTAGAGATAATAAGGCATTTAAAAATTTTTAAATTTGATAAATATGTAATTTTTCAATTTATTATGCATGAAAGCTAACTTGCATTCTAATGAGATGGATGTGTTTATTTTTGCAACAAGAATTAAAACTTGCACAGGGTGTGGTGGCACACGCCTTTAATCCCAGCACTTGGGAGGCAGAGGCAGGGGGATCGATGTGAGTTTAAGGCCTACAAAGTGAGTCCAGGACAGCCAAGGCTACACAGAGAGACTCTGTTTTGAAAAACCAAATAAAAAAAAAAGGAATTAAAACTTGGGTATACCTTTGATATTTTTCAACTTGATCAATATTTTGATTTTTATAAGTCTCAATGCTGAGAACACCATTTCACATAAATATGTAGTACAAAATGGTACAAGTATGTTTAAAAATATTTTAGAAGTTGCCAGACTATTTTAAAAGTCCTAATCCCAAGCCAAAAGTTATATAATGATTTTATAAGAAAAAGTCAATAATTCAAACAGTGACTTAACACTGTAACATTCTATTTAAAACACATTGCAACCTATTGTAGTTATTTGATATTTGCCGAAAATGGCAATAGAAAACACTAACTTTTTCTTTTCAGTAATAACCTGTAGTTTCTGTAAGAGCAAACAGCACATGTCCAGAAAACACACTGTACTTTGTAATACATAGCAGGCTTGAATCTGAGGCCCAGTGTGTGTGAGGCAACGCTCACTGGCGCTATATGGTGAAACGGGACGTGCAGAGAGAGCTAATCACACATGCAGTGTGCTCAGAACCAAGGCTGCAGTGAAGTCATGTGAACAACATAGGTACATGCTATCAGAAGCACATTAGATTCTTTACTCAATCCATTGTGATCAACTCCTGGCTACTGTGTATTCAGAAACAACCTCTTGCTGTCAGTTTCCATGTCACAGTCAGTGGCAGCACCTGCTGGGTAGAGCTATAACACAGAAGACAGCAGTCCCCTTACAGTTTCACTTCCTGTGGGTTCAGCTACCTAAGTCAACTACTGCTGGGAAATCCTACCTAGAAAAATCTTCAGGTCATTCACTGGGTTTAAACCGTAGCTGTTCAGAGTGACACCTCCCAACCTAGCTCTGCCCAGTGAAATGTATTTTACCTTCTTGCCTAGTGGTGTTCACACTGTGTGTGCTGCCTGTGGACTAAGCGAGTCAGTGGTGTTCACACTGTGTGTGCTGTGTGTGCTGCCTGTGGAGTAAGTGAGTCAATGGTGAGAAGATACTTTTCAAACCTAAAATAAAAGTTGGGCAAAGCAGCACAATGAAACAGATCCTTCATGTAAATGATCTGGACCGGGCAGTCGCCATAGCAACAACATTGTCCCCAATTGTTAATGCTCCACCACATTTTCTGCCTCTGTTTATATTCATAATTCTTTTTGTTTGAGCTCTCTGGAAGTTACTTTTCAGTGTGTTGATGTTACATTAGTATCAATACACAGCCTTTTAACGTGTGGGCTTTGCTTATATAATCACTGCGGTACTCGTATTGTAACAACTATTTATATTCTTTTGTTACATAATACTGTTCACTATACCTGGCTCTGCACACAGGAGTTCAACCTAATTGATAGTTTCTTTTTGTTTGCTTTATATCTAAAATACTTCTACAGAAAAAGTTTCATTGTCAATCTTTACTTTGTCTCATATTTTATGTTAAAAGTCCCGCCTGTTGTAACACTGAGGAAATCATCTAGCAACACTTAAAAACTTAAAGCACCTAGACCATAATAACTGGGAGTAAAGAACATGCAGTCTTTCCTATCTAACCATGTAAACAGAACACAGTATCTGAAACTTGATAGCAAGTATTTGCTGAAATTAAAATAACACAGGGGATAAGCGGTCTGGCTAAACTAGAGGTCCTGGATATACAAAAAGAAACCCAGTCACCAGACTAATGTACAGAAACTAAACAAGTTAGTCAGGGATGGGGCACATATCAGTAATTTGAGCGCTATAGAGGAGACCCTCCACAAACTTGAGACTAGCCTGGTCTACATAGCAAGTTCTAGGGGAAAGAAAAAAATTAACTTTCATGTTATCTGGACATGTAATGGGCAAACAGAATTTTTCTGGAATGAACAAGAAAGTACACTGGCAGGACTGGAGAGATGGCTAAATGGTTAAGAGTCCTGAATGATCTTCCCAAAGAATCCCTGTCCAACTCCCAGCTATCACGTGGCAGCTTATAACCATCAGTAACTCTAGGTCTAAGGGGTCTGGTGCCCTCTTCTGACCGCTGTAGGCACCAAGCATGCACATGGTTCAAAGATATACATGCTAGCAAAACACTCATATATACAAAATAAATCTTTAAAAAAAGAAAAGAAACCAAAAAACGAAAACAAACAAACAAAAAAACCCATAGAAGTCACTTGGGGGTAGGGATTACTAGGGGTTGAACCACAGGGCAAGGGCTCTGCCACTGAGCTATATCTTCAGCCTTGGCTATTTTAATTGAGGCAAGGTCTTTCTCAGTTGCACAGGCTAGCATGGAAATTGCAACCCTGACGCAGCTCAGATTATTGGCCTGTACCACCAGGCTCAGCTTTTGACATCTTATTTAAGAACTTTTTAAAATACACGACTTGGGGGATAACACAGGAAGACAGCTGTGCAATGGAGGCGGGCTGGAGCTAAAGAATGAATTCCAAGCTGGCTTAAGAAAGGAGGCCCTGCCTTTATAAAAATAAAGTAAAAATCTCCTGGGATTCTTTTGAAAACTGCGCATGCCAACCCCTCACTGAAAACCACTTAGTTAGAGAGGCCATAAAATGAAAAGTGTCTTTAATCAGTATATTATTTCATTAATGCTAGGAGAAAAAAATGACTTAGTTTATTTACCATAATAAGATGCTTCCTGGGAAAAACATGTACCGGTACCTGTAAGCTAGGTACTGAATGCTCTGGTTCTAGACTGCCTTGTCAGGGTGGTCAGACAGCAATGACATTGGAAACTACAAACAGTGTCTCTGCAGAGCCCAAATGCATGCTGCCTAAACTCAGGCTTCTTCCTGAGTAATGTGTGCTACACGTGTACAGTGTCATCCAGCCTACTTTGTGTCACCCTACGGCTGGAACTCAGACAGCTGGTACAAAAATGCTGATTTGTGTCTCCTTAACACAGTACATAAAAAGGGCAGTAAAGTAATATGTCAGCTTGCACAGTTCTTGAAAATGGGAATTATATCTATAAAAATAAGAATATAAAAACTATGCTTTCATAAGCTTAACTCTTAGTAACATAGTTTAAGGATGCATATGGGAACCAAAGCAAATGTGGTCTGCAGTAAGCAGCAGTGTACCTGTAATGTATCACTGGGCTGCCGGGTGGCACATTCTCCAGACGCCTGTTTCTACAATGTAAGGATATTCTGCATGCTGTTCTAACCGCAGGGCCTGTGCTTACTGATTAAAGATGCTCTTCATTTGATGGCCTCTCTAACTAAGTGGTTTTCAATGAGGGGTTGGCATGTGCATTTTGCAAAAGAATCCCAAGAGATTTGCTCTCTCTCAGCCAACTATGACCAGAGCTTTAGGCCAGGCAGCCTCATAACCAGTAAGAGATGTTGTGTGCTATTAGTGTAGCAATAGCTTGGTACACCAGAAGCAAAGCTTGGTGACAAGGTGTCCCAGCCTAGTTCTAACAGACTAACTGACTAGCTGCAATCCCCTTCACGTAGATCAGCGCAGCATTTGATCACGCCTAGTCTTAGGCTTACTTGTACAAGACTTTACTAGACAATTATTAAAAGTCATACCCAAAGCTCTTTTTAATGCATATTATTATCAATGTGTAAAATTGTGTGTGGCTTGACACATATAGCTCTGAACATCTGATGCACAGACTTTAATTAAAACAACAAAAACCCAAAACACTGGTTCTAGACACTGAACCTGGGTTTTACAGTTACAAGGAACCTACCAATGAGCAACATTACCATCCCTGAACTATGTTTTCAAGATCCTCAGAGGCTGGGCATATACAGCATTTGCTCAGCATATGTAGAGCCTCAGATAGCAAACCAAACGCAGGCTTCTTGTTCAGGCTTCTATTGCCATAATAATGGACTTATGGTTGAAGTTCCGAAGTCTGACATACTAATAGTAATGGTTCTTCGATAACACAATATTAGTACATGAACAAGTTTAAGATCGTTTAAGGTTTTTCCGTAAAGTTCTGAGGTCATGAAATCAATACTAATTAGTCAGAGGTACCCTGGAAGGTAGCCTATTTTTAAAGAGGTGTGAATTCAAATGTAACTTGTTGGTTCCTTAAGTCCCAAAACAGAGTCTTCAGAGAATATCTGCCATATAAATTGTTACTTGTAAAAAAAATTAAATGAGTTTTTTTTTTTTTCATGAAAGGCCTAATGAGGCTAGACATGTAGCAAGCATGTCTGTCTTCACTGTATGACAGAGCACATTACTAAGTGACCTGAAGTAAATGTCATGATCCTTCCTATAGCATCCACCAGGACAGTGTGACAACACTGCACCTCTACTGCACAACACACTGCATGCCTCATTTTCACACCTTTGGTCATGCCATCCTCTCTGCCTCTATTTTCCCTGACAAATTCCTACCCATTCTTTAAAATGCTTTCTCAGATTCCATTTGCCTTCAAAAGCACTTCCAATTCTGGCTCTTCTGAGATCCCTGCTGCTTGCTAGTGGTACTCCAAAGGGAAGCACACTACACAATCTCCCAAGGATACTTTAAGGAGCTATAAAAACAGTAAGTACTGGCTTTGGAGAAAATAGAATGCAGCAGCTTGACTACCAGAAATACACCGAAGAAATAAGCTTTAGCTGGAAGCTAAACTTAAAATGATGGCAGGGCCAAGACAGCACTGGCCAGTAAACATACACAGTGCTTTATGATGTTCTGAGTTTATGAGGATAAAAAGACAAAGACTGGGCTCCAGGCCCACTTGGGCTACATTAGACCCTATCTCAAAAAAATAAAAATAAAAAATAAAAAATAAAAACAAAACAGACTTGGAACGTTAAAAATCTTATCTTTCATGACTTATGGCTGTATACAGGAAGTGTGATTGTCGCCATTATTTGGAGGGCTCGCCTTAGCCGTCACAGGCTTTGGGCAATTACCTTTGCTACCATGAAGAAAAGTTAGCTGGGGGTCTCAATGGCAATGACTCCCTTGGCATGTGTGCTGGGCCCCTGGCATTACCAAAAGTTAACTTCTAACCAGGTGTATTGCCTCCTATTTGCAGTCCTGGGACCTAGCAGGAGGGCTATCCACTGGAGGATAGCCTAGTCTACACAGCACGTTCCAAGCTAGCCTGAGCTTTATAGTGAGATCCTGCTTCAAATGTAAGCACCCTGTCACCAAAAAGAGACAACCTGCAGAAGGGGACAGTCTTTACTATTCATCACACAGATGGTTAATATCCAGAACATGGACTGAACTCAAAATGTCTGACAACAAAAACACCAAGAAACTCAATCAAATATACAGACAAATGACCTCAAGAGTATAAATAGTTGATAAATCATGAAATAAACTTCAAACATCTGGGAAATGTAAATGAAAACTATATTAAGTTATTATCTCCTCCCTGTTACAATGGGTATCATTATTCTTTAAGTTTTTACTGCCTGTGTGTGTGTGTGTGTGTGTGTGTGTGTGTGTGTGTATAGGTATGTGTGTGGGTATATAGCACAAGACGCATATGGTAGTCACAGAACAACCTGCAGGAGTTGGTTACCTCTTTCAGCATGTGGATACTGGGGATTGAACTTGGGTCTGCAGACTTGGTGGCTGGTTCTTTTACCCAATGAGCGATCTCACTGGCCCCAGAGTGGGTATTAAGAAAATTAACTATCTAGCTGGGGTTGGTGGCACACACCTTTAATCCCAGCCCTTGGGAGGAAGATCTCTGAGTTCGACACCAGCATGGTCTACAGAACAAGTTCCAGGACAGCCAGAACTACACAGAGAAAACATGACTCAAAGAGGAAAAGAAAGGAAGGAAAGAAAAAAAAAGGAAGGAAGGAAGGAAGGAAGGAAGGAAGGAAGGAAGGAAGGAAACTACTAACTAGAAAATAACAATGTCAGTAAAAATGAGTGAATACCAAGAACTTACACACTGTTGCTGGGAACATAAATTATAAATGAGTATAGCTCCATCTGGAAAGCAGTCTTGACTCCTGGGTATTATACACAGCAGGAACTGTAACATCAGCAGAGATGGCTGCATAATCACAAAAGAATCAGTTATACGCTCATCAACAGACAAATGGATAAAAACATGACACACATGTAGCCAATGAACTATTACTTGGCTATGAGAATGCAATCTTATCATCTGCATATAATGTTGTAATATAGAAGACAGAAGAGGGACCATTAGGAACTGCAAAGGGGGCGGGTGGAGAGGTAGCAAAGAGAAGAGGGTGAAAGGGTAAAGGGGAGAACAGATGGACCAGCATGATACTGGCTTGATTTGAAATGTAAGCTTAAAAGAACATTAAAGTTGTGACCATTAAACTGTTCATGAAAAACGGAGACAAAGGAGCTAAACAAATATTTCTTAGATATCAAAAAAACCCATTTAGAATAAATTATCATCTTAAACTAATATTTCATTTTAATTACTAAGTAAAATAAACTCATTCCAGCACTTAACATTTTCTGATTAATCTACTCAAACTTTACTGGCCATCCTACTCTCCAAAGTTTCCTATTCTAAAGCTGGGTGTGGTAGCTCATGTCTGCAACCCCAACACTCTGGAGACAGATGCAGGAGGACCAGTTCAAGACCATTCTTGGCACAGAATTAGTCTGCAGTCAGCTCAGGATATACAGTGAATTCTAGGTCAGTCTGGAATAAATAGAAAAAAATGTTCTTTAAAATAAATAGATGCAATGCTCAGACTGAGACATTCAAAATACAGATATTCAGTGATTTGTTTGTAAGTAAACAGCACAACTCCTCACCAAGCATGAAGTTCTAAAGGTCTTACTCTGAACCTTCCCCATCTTTTCACTAGGGAATGATACTCGAAAATTAGTACTTTATCTTCCAATTTTATTATTAGCAGCCCTATAGTAAGCTTTAATTGTACACTCTGACATGTAATTTTAGGCCTCAAAGGCCAGCATTATCTTTAAAGGAATGGGACTTCCTGCACCCATACTAGCCATACCGTCGCCTGCTAGCTAAGACACAGACCTAAACACGTATCTTGAAGAAACAGAGGAAGAATGGAAATGCTTAGTAAGTAAACATACAAAATAGAAACAAGAATCAAAGATGACCCTTAGTCTTCAAGCCTGAGGGCTGAGAATACTTTCCTTTTCAGGTGGACTGGGCAGGCGAGCTGAAGCCAGAACAGTGGAGCCCTGCATGCTGCACACATACATACCGACTCCCCAGTAAAAGACAGGGAAACAGAAGGAAATCACCAACTAGAGAACTCAGATAGGATGTTGATTTAGAAGTAGAAAAAGTAGAGTGAACAGTCTTTGTGATGTTTTTAAATGAATCACAGCATTAACTTTACTTATAAAGAAAAGCTTATTTATTCTTAGGTGGAAGACAGACAAAGGTTATCAGTCACCACCTCAACTAGCACTGTGGAGCTCTCACTTTCCACCCCAGCACAACGACCCATTTTCAGTTGCCACAAAGGGTTAATCAGCATTCGAGAAAAGCAGAATCTCTCTCAAAGTTGATTTCTCTTTAAAAAACAAAAACAAATAACATTATTTCTAAAATAATTTCTTGTATGGTAGGATTCTGAAAATACAAGTGCCATCTTTTATACTCTTCAGTATTACTTAAGCCCTTTTTTATCTGAGCCAACCAGAACAGGATAAAGAACTAAGATAATCTGATCAATAGCCCTATTGAAATTGTGCATTGTACATTACAGCCTAAATTAATTTCACTCATTGCCTAAAACTTAAAGGGACTGATGTTTGATTTGACAGAGTATTTGCCACAGATAAAAGAGTTGGCTGGAGTAAATGATCCTGGCAGTGCTAATAGTGACTGCCAACAGTGAAATCTGTCCACCCAACAGTTTCTTGTCAACAAGCCATAGTCACATTACAACACACATTAGCAGACTTTTATACAACAGAATCAATCCATCTTCTGTGTCTCTGTAGTCTAGGATTGCAAAGACCTACAAATTTAACATAAGAGTTCAAAAAATCAGTATTCAACATTCAAATACAGAAGAAAAATTACCCAGATGCAAAATTGCTTATCAACTACTTAAACCTCTAACTACGGTCTTGGTCTTAAATTTCTAGCCATAATACTCCCCTCTCAAATTCTTCTCACTAATTTTGACACATTTCTACAGAGACTGATATTGGAGAAAATGTTTCTACTGAAAGAGGTAAACACAAAGGCTACCTGTGAAAGAAAGAAAAGGAATGGGGTCAGTGTTGACTACCAGAGGTTTCCTATGCGGAGAAACACTTTAACATTTAATAAAACCATGGGACAGGCACACAAGCATCTGCTAACCACATAACTGAGGAGAAATCATGTACGTCTCCTTGTCCACGTCTCAACCCTAAACTCTTCCCTACATGGCTAACAAAATGTAGTCAAAGGAGAAAACATATTTTGAGCATATTATGTCACAGAAAAGTAACCCTGGGTGGTCCTATACAAGGTGTATTATGGAGAGCATGTCACACTAGGAAACAAATTTTTCAGGACTTCTGAAATCAGGCAGGCACCAAAAATGACCAGTGATATCACCCTTGATCAGAAATTATAAAATGAGTGCTCTAAAACCGTCCATCATGTCTTCTTACAATCTACAGCACACTCCAGCGTCAGGAGCACGCGTCTTAGCGAGGTTGTTTGGAAATAGTTCTGCTGTTTCATGGTGTGTTATAAAACCGTGACTTTCCCAAATGATATGAGAATTTGGACTTTATTTTTAGACATCTAAACATGATGAGATAAGGTACTCTCACACTCTCCAAGTGGCATTAATTATTCTGAGTAGAAGATTAAATATCATGTTAGATCTAACAGACTTTCAACTGTAGCCCAATGAATTTAAAAATAACATGCAAAAATCACCTAAATAGTAATTAGTAGAATGATGGGTCTACTTTAATAGCATATGCACATGCAACTTCAAATTTTTATTCATGAGAATGTGACAGAAAAACTACTGCAAAAAATATAGTAGTGATAAAAATCTATATGAAAAAATGCTGCTAGCAGGAAACAAGTTAGCTGGAATTTTATTCATCTTCTAAAAATATCTCCTGAGCTAAGAAAATGGTATTTCGTTATATACCTTGTTATTTCTCCTTATATTTGGAAGAAAATGATAGCTCAGTATTAAATGTAGGTTAATCATTACACTTTTATATTGTTTAGTCTTTGGGTCAAATGTGACAAAAATTTTCAAAATAAATGTAGCACTAAAAAGTTCATTTTTGTGGGTACTCCCACACACGTGTGTGCATGCCAGTGTCTATATACGTATGCATATCAGAGGTCAACTTGACAAGGTGGGTTCTCCTCCCACCTTTATGTGGAATCCAGGGCTAGAACTCAGGTCACGAGGCTTGTGCAATAGGCTCCTTTACCCACAGAACCATCCCATTGGCTCCCAAAGCTCACAAGACTATAACTCAAAGTGGCTAGCAAGATGGCAATGAGTAAAGTGCTTGCCACACAAGCATGGGGACCTCAGATCAAATGCTCAGAATCCCTCAAAGCTGTAATGCCAGTGTACTGGCTCTGTAATGCCAGCAGTTGGAGAGCAACATGGAAGGCAAAGATCATACAAGTACATGTGGGACGGGGACACACACACACACACACACACACACACACACACACACTCAACTATAACTTGAATATAAAGCATGCAAGGCATAGTGGTCTTTTATATCAAGAACTTTATAATGGTTAGTTTTAATTGTCAAGTTGACAAAACACAGAAGCTCCTAAGAAGGGACTCTCAGTGGGGACTGTGTAAATGAGGATGACCTGTGGCCATGTCCTCACCCCCCAACTGTGGCGGCAGCACTCCCTGGGCAGGGAGCCTGGACTGTATGAGCATCCGTCCACTGCTCTCTGCTCTTCACTGTTGGTGCCATGTGACTAGATGCTTCAACTTCCTGCTGCTTGACTTTCCCACAATCGCAAACTGTAATCTGGAACTGTGAGACAAATCCTTTCCCCTAAGTAGTTTTTGTAAGGGTTTTTAATCACAAGGACGGGGAGGCAATTAGGATAGACTTTTAAGAAGCAATAAAACTAAAATGTATGAGAGTAGTAGGTTCTGTGTAAGTCTCCCAAACACTCACCAAGAATATAACATGAGTACTTACAGAAGTGAAGACTAAGCCACACCCCAATGGACTCAACCTTTACAGACTCAGGAACCAGGCTTTTCTAAAGTTTTGATGGGACCCCCAATGTATACGCCAGGTTGAGAAACAACTCTAAGATCCTAACAGTATAAAGTTGATTCAGTATTCTAAAAAGAATACACAAATAAATTCATGATGGGAGTGTGAAAAGCAAAGTAACCACACACACTTTTTTCGGGGGAGGGGGAAGGGGTGTAACAACAAATAGTAACTTTTCTCTCACTGTCTGTACTGGGTGGTTTTGTGTGTCAATTTGACACAAGCTGGAGTCATCAGAGAGAAAGGAGCCTCAGTTTAGGAAATGCCTCCATGAAACCCAGCTGTAACACATTTTCTCAATTAGTGATCTTTGGGGGAAGGTCCAGCCTATTGTGGGTGGTGCCACCCCTGGGCTGGTGGTCCTGGGTTCTATAAGAAAGCATGCTGAGCAAGCTATGTAAAACAGGGAGTAAATAGCACTCCTCCATGGTCCCTGCATCAGCTCCTGCCTCCAGGTTCCTGCCCTGCTTGAGTTCCTGTCCTGACTTCCTTCAATAATGAACAGCAATATGGAAGGATGAGCTGAATAAGCTCTTTCCTGCCCAACTTGCTTTTTGGTCGTGGTGTTTTATTACAGCAACTCTTATACAATTTAGTTCAAACAAATAAACTTTCCCACCATAGAAATAACCTCATAGTAATCTGATCAGAAAAGAGCAATAGCATCAAAATTAGAGAATAATACAGCATCTTTTCCCAACCCACTATTGCACCCAGCTGTAATTGATTTAAATTCACCCTGAAGTAAGAGTCTTTTACACAGCTCCAGATGGCATCACACAGGGGAAAACAAACAACGAAACAATGAACACCATCACAGCTATGGGGTGCCTGAGATCCCTCTCCCCTCCTCTCCTCTCCTCTTCCCTCCTCTCCTTCCCCCTCCCCTCCCCTCCCCTCCCCTCTCTCCTACCCACCCCCCTTCTAACACAGGGTTTCTTTCTGTAGCCTTGGCTGTCCTGGAACTCAAGCTGTAGACTAGGCGGGCCTTGGATGCAAAGATCCGCCCGCCTCTGCCTCACGAGAGCTGGGGTTCAAGATGTGCACCACCACCACCCAGCCTCTGTGAGGACTTTCCAAAGTCAATGTTTAGAAAATATAATTGTCAAGCAAATGTCCTTACTGTATGGTGGAGTATCTTTCAAGTATATGGCCAGGAGTGGTATAGCTATGTCTTGAGGTAGCACTATTCCCAATTTTCAGTGAAAGCACCTGATTGATTTCCAAAGTGGTTGTACAAGTTTGCACTCCCACCAACAATGAGTGTTCCCCCTTCTCCACATCCTCCCCAACATATGCTTTTGCTTGAGCTTTTTATCTTATCCCTTCTGCTAGGTGTAAGATGGAATCTCGGTGTCATTTTGATTTGCATTTCCCTGATGACTAAGGATGTTGAGCATTTCTTTAGGTGTTTCTTGCCATTTGAATCTGGAAACAACCTAGATGTCCCTCAACAGAAGAATGGATAAAGAAACTGTGGTACATTTACAGAATGGAATACTACTCAGCTATTAAAAACAAGGAAATCTTCAAATCTGCAGATAAAATGGATGAAACTAGAAACAATCATCCTGAGTGAGGTAACCCAGACCCAGAAAGACATGCATGGTATATACTCATAAGTAGGTGGATATTAGCCCAACATAGATGTCTGAGAGACCCCACCCAGTCGGGGAGCAGGACAGATGCTGGGACTCGCTGCTGGACTCCGGGTACAGAGCTGAGAGTGGTAGGGAAGAATGAGGATTAGAAGGACCCAGAGGGTTCAGGACCGCAGACCATCAAGGCCAGGGATCTGGACTCAAGAGAGGCCTGCACAAACTGCTGCACCAACCAAAGACAATGCATGCATTAACCCTGGACCCCCTGTTTAGATCTAGCCAATGGACACTCATTCTTCACAGCTGTGGGGAGCGCAGGGACTACCTCTGAGATGAACTCTGCGTCTCCCCATTTGCTCACTTCCCCTTGGTGGGGAGGCCTGGCCAGCACACAGAGGAAGGGGAAGCAGGCTATCCAGATGAGACCTGATAGTCTGTGGTCATAAGGTGGAGGAGGAGGTCCCCTTCTGTCAGAGGGCTAGGGGAGGGGAATAGAGTGGAAGAGGAGGGAGAGTGGGAACAGGAAGATACAAGCAAGCGGAAAAGAATCAGGATGTAATCTGAACAAATTATAATACATTTTTAAAAAGAAAAGAAAATGTAATTGTCTGGGCATGGTGGCCCGCCTGTAATCCTTGCCTCGGGAGATTGAGTCTAGGGGACTATGAATTAGGCAACGCTAGCTTGGGCAACATGGCAAAATACTATCTCCAAAATCAAAAAACCTTGAGAGATAATTACAAATGCTTCCAATACTTGAAAAAATAATGTAAGTGTGATTTCTTGTTTCAAATTGGGAAGACAAATGCTTTTATTTTATAAAATTTTACGCTCATCTATATTTTTAAAAGTCCAAATGATAATGATGAAAATGGTTAAGCCCTATAAACAAGTTGAGGCAAGCTTTCAATAAGCCCTCCTACACATTTTATATGCCAAGAAATTTAAATTGAATTCATTTGCGTAAGTACATCACAGCTGTATTTAAAAAAAAAAAAAAACACACCGCTTAAAGTTTTACATATGTTCAAGCATGAACCAAGGTTTAGAATACAAAGCTGCAACAGAAGATCCCATCTCCTTTAAAGAGCCTGACTTTCAAAACTGGCTGTCAGACTCCTAGTATGATGTTTCCTGGGCTCTCTACAACTAATTAATGCATCCTGCACTTCTGTGCGGTGAAGGCTAATCAATTATCCACACTTTATCTCAGATCCTTTAGTTTTCAAAGAGACCGTGTGAAAAATTTACTTGTAAAAAGTTACTAGCATGTGAACAAAAGAATAAATATCTGAACGCTCGCCAACATTCACTGGCTTAGTTTTTTTTTTTTTTTTTTTTTCCAGTAATCCTACCCATCACGGGCCCCAAAGAAAAGTTATAGCATGTGAACATTTATCCCACTGTTTCTATAACAGGGCCATCACAAAAGCCATGCAGGGAGTTCTGCCTTCCCAAAGAAAGCAAAGTAATAACACTGCCAACGCAGAGAAAGGATAAATAATTAATTGGGAAGAAAATGGAGGGGGGGCATGAAGAATTATTCACAGCAACTTAATTTAACTGAAAGTGACTGGCATTTTAAGTACTAAAAAGAAATCCATCATTTAAAAAACACACAGAAAAGACAACAATGCTTTAATGAAGTCTACAAAGTTCTTGGTCCTCACAGAAGAGCCTCTGCATGCTTTTTTTCAAAGCCTCAAGAGGTGACTTCTGTAAGAAAATAAGCTTGCTCACTCAACCTCTGGACTCAAGGGCCCAGCTGGGGATGCCGGTATCTCCACATCCTAGCCATCTCCAACCATGAAGCAGGAGTCCGCCAGCTTACACACACTGTTCTCCCAGTGAGTCCCCCATCAGAAGAAACACTATGAATTCTTGTCCTTCTGCAGAGAACTGCAGAGTGCCAAGAGCCCATTAAAAGATCAGTGCAAGGTCTGCAAGCTAAAGAGGCTAAGAAGGATGTCAGAGGCCGGGGTGACTACTGCACATCTGTACTCACTGACGAAAATACACTAAAGTTGGTATTGTTTACTTTGAGGCTAAGTTCCAAAAGCACAAATACGTGTGCGTTTTAGGTTTTATGTGATCTGTTGTAAGTAAAGCATTCAGCCTAGTCATACAAGCTTCTCAGAAAGCTGAGGCAGGAGGATTCAAAGTTCAGCAAGAGAAGAAAGGAGGAGTTCAGAGGGAAGAGGAAGGCAGGACGATTGGAGGGAGAGAGGGCAGCTGAGCAATATAACTGCTCACAGTTAAGTATGTGTTTTGGCACATCTGTTAAAACACTGGAGTCTTAGTCTGTAGACAGTATTTAGCATGACTTACTCAACAGGCCGTTTCCATGGAACAGATGTCTGCCCAAGACACAAATCCATCTAACTAGCACAAAAGAAATAAACATGTGGGTGTGGGCTAGAGGGGCAGCTAGGTTGGTGCTGGACCTAAATTTTATCCCTAAAGCCCATGGACAGGGCTAGGGAAGAGAGAGGAAGCCAGGTATGGGGGCCAGTCTTGTAATATGAATACTAGGGAAATTAAACAGGAAGAAAAAGGGGCAACAAGATGGTCCTCTAGTCTCACACACATGCACACCTATGCATGTGTATATGTGTGTGCAGATTGTACTGTATGCAAACACTAAAGTGTAAATTACTTCCTTGTCACGTGACCTTGTGCAGTTAAATTAATGAGTGTAATCCAATTTACTCATCTATAAACAGAAATAATCCTGATGCCTCAGAAGACTATAAAAATTAATGCAATGATTTAGAACAATAAATACTATAAAACACAGTAAAAGCACTCATTATATATTAACTAATTTCAATACAGACACTAGAGAAATATGCAAATAATATGCATAGTAGCTAATTTTCCTGTTAAAGGTAAAGCCAAAGACAATTCTGTTCAAAATAATGCAATTTATTAATGCAGCCAAAGCAATATGGCATGATACTGAAAAACAAAACAATAGTATCAGCAAATGTAATTAAATTATTTAAAATTCAATAAGCAGGACAAAGTGGTGTACACCTGTAATCCCGGCACTCAGGAAGGCAGAGGCAGGCCGATCTCTATGAGTGCGAGGCCAGCCTAATCTATAAAGTGAGTCCAGGACAGCCAAGGCTACACAGAGAAACCCTGTCTCGGAAAAAGAAAAGAAAAGAAAAATCAATAAAAAAAAAAAAAAACTATTAGCAAAGCATCTTGCTGAAAATTAACAACATTCCTACTAAGAGGACTGAGAGGACAAAGATGGGAGGGTAAAGGGAGAGGACAGAGGGACGGCAGGGAAGGCTGGCAGGAATGTGCTTCAGGAGCACAGCAGTGGTAATAGCACCTTTTTGCTCTGTTACTTCAGCAGCACATCGCAAACGTGTCCTTACTCAGAACTGTGCTGGGAAGCTCTTGTGGAAGCAGGCCCTGCTCTGACTTGCAGGCTGCACATTCTTCTGTCCCTTGCTGGCCATGCCCGCCTTGGGAAGAGCGCCCATATCTGACAGCACTAGTGGCTCTCGGGCATACATGAGATCACTAACACTAATATGAGAAGAGGATAGGCAGGTGACACAACGTACCAAATCAGAAATCATCATTCAGTATGTACCATGTTGACTTTTGGCATCACTTTACTCAAACCTTTCCCAGCCAGCTATGGTGTGCACAGCACTGTCCCCTGCAGGCTCCCTGCTGACCCTCTGACTACCAACCAGCAGCACTTCTGCATACTGGAAACCTGAGGAGGGGAGCCTAGAAGGGAGAAGGTCTGTAGGATCATTCCTCTGAGAGTTATTCCTGGCCTCATTCCTTCCTTTTTCTCTGCTTCCTACTCACTTTGAGGTGAAGAGCCTTCTAACCCACAGGCCCAACTATCACCCAGGGCCCCGGAATAAACAGCCAAGGACTAAGGAGTGAAACCCCAAACCATGAGCTACGCTGAGTCCTCCCTCTCCACTGGCCACAGCTGTGCAAAAAGGACACACGCAGCAGGTTCACCTGCCACACTAACGGTGAGTGTGCACACTTCATTAGCCACTGAAAACTGTTGCTGGGTGCAGTGGCACACAATCTCAGGAAGACCTCTGTGCTACAGAGAGTTCCAGGCCAGCCAGGACTATCTAGTGAGGCCCTTCTCAAAGAAACAGGTGTATGAAACTTGTGTTTGGTATACTATGGATGACCTGAGGAATAGTTTAAAAACCAATAGCCGTCCTAAAACCTCTTTTATTTATGAGTCAGCAATTTCACCTTTTAACTTTAGTATTAATCTAGCAATGCATATTTTAAATACTTGAACACTATGTCTTGGAATAGCCAACTTAAACCATATTTTTCTTAGCAACCATGACTACATAAATAAATTATGAATTATTTAAACAGTTTCCTAAAATTAAAAAAAAGCAAGAAGCAACACTTCAATGAACTATTATTTTAATCTCAATCAGAAGCTAAATGTACTCTAAAAGATTACCATAGTCTGAAAGTCTGTCAGAAGGTACTCAATAATTACTACACAAATGATTCTACATGGACAATGACTCACTCACAGTCTACAGCATTACAGCAAGAACACCACCACCCTCACTTGTTCCTGGTGATTAGATGGATGGTCTTTCCAAACGATATTCAACCCCATGTAAGTCAGTCCCTTTGAAGGTCAAACAACCATTTCACTGAAGTCACGTACCAGATATTTACGTTACAATTGACAACAATAGCAAGACAGGTATGAAGTAGCAGTGAGATAACCTTACAGTTGGGGTCTCCACAACATGAAGAACTGTATTAAGGTCGGCAGCATTAGGAAGGTTGGGAACCACTGAGAAGTAAAAGGAATTCTCAAAACTGGCTATGTGCCTCACATTATACACTATTCTAACCTATTCTTAGTGTCTCTTAACTACCTCTCGTTTTAAAGAATATTCTTTATGGAGACAAAAATATTATTTTTCCCACTGTTTGGTGACTTTTTAAAAATCATTATTCAATAAGCTGTCACACTCTGATCTTCTCACTAAGTCTGGAAGACTTCTCAGCTCTGCCTCTCACACCTCTGCCAATGCCAGCACTGCCACAATCACCTAGCTGAATGGAACATGGAACAAATGTTCAATTTTTGATGTTTGAGAGATTGTTAATTCATGCAAGAGCACAAAATCATACATACATGGTTATGCAGGAAGGTAAAAGTTTCTTTTAATTAATTTAACTTAGGGGAAGAGGGAAAATATGGTTTCTCATGACAGTGTTTAAATAGAAAAAGCAAAGAAAGTAAGCCTACTCTCCCACAATATGTATAAACCTAAGAGAAATCTCTTGAAAAATTATAGGGCCTCTTTGCTCTCGAGAAGGCAGTTGCCCAAAGCCCAGACTAACAGATGCTTATGTTTTCAGAACAGAATTTAAAACTAAGATGCAGTTTCCGCCAGGAAGTACTAGATTTCACGTAGGGACAGGGGAAGAGGGCCTAGAAATAAAGCTCAGTCCTCACAAGCTCTTGCTGCTCCTACAGAGGCACCTAGCTCCCAGCATCCATAGCTCCAGTTTCACCACATCCTCCGACCTCTTCTGACCTCTGCAGGCACCAGGCACAGATACGGGACATGTTCCTACATTCGGGCAAAACCCTCACACACAGCCACACACCCAGAGCAGAGGAAGGATAGCGAGATGTAAAAAAAGGTTCATGTTCTTAAATCCTGTGAGACTCAATTCTAGATAGAAAAATTCACTAAGAAATACTTTATTATTGTGGTTATTGTTATTATTGGGCTGGCTGCTATTATCATCATCATCGTCATCATCATGGTGATGATGATGGCATGTATAGCTCGGTGGGTTTAATCCCCAATACCACCAAAAAGTCTTAAAATATAGCTAAAAATTCAAGTACAGGGAACAAACCAAGCATCTTTTTAAAAGAGTTCTTACTACTAACTATGGAAATTATACAAGGAAATAACTATAATACATTACATACAAACCAAACAACATAAAACTATGTTCTGCAACCATATTTTAAGTCTTCATTAAGGATGACTTGTACCTAAGAATCATCTAATACTGACTAAAAAAGTAGCAACGAAATTAAAGAGGTAGGGCTGGAGAGATGGCTCAGAGGTTAAGAGCACTGACTGCTCTTTCAAAGGTTCTGAGTTCAATTCTCAGAAATCACATGGTGGCTCACAACCATCTATAACGAGATCTGGCTCCCTTTTCTGGTGTATATGCAAGCAGAACACTGTATATATAATAAATACATTTCTTTAAAAAAAAGAAATTAAAGAGGTAATCACACGATTTATTTCTCACAGTCTCTAGTATTCTAATCTTCCCAATTTTTCTTTCTTTCCTTCTTTTTTCACAGAGAACTGAGTCATGCTATGTTCCCCAGCTAGCCATGAACTCTTAGAACCAATCTTCCTACCTCAACCTCCCTAACAGCTTATGCTAAAGGCTGCCCAACTACAGCCAACCAATCTCCCAATGTTTTCTTTCTTAACTTTAGATTGGAAAGTGATTGTTCACATGACTAAATAGTTTATTATAGTGCTTACACTATTTTTTGAGTATTTAATACATGAATGTATTTTGATCATATTCACCTCCCACCTCATTCCAATTTTGTAGTACACATGCACGCGCACGCACACACACACACACACACACACACACACACATGATCACATGCACGCACGCACACACGCACACCCTACTGATTCCAAACTGTGCTGCTGCCCATATCCTCCTAGGTGGGAGGCCATTCACTAGTGCATGATTTTGGCCACCAGAGCCACACAACTGCCCCTCCCAAGAAACCACCTCAGCTGGGGGTGAGGACTTAAGAGTACCTCCCCTGAGTTGTTAATTTTTAAAACTGTAAGAGTTAAAATTTTTATTTTTTTCTATAATTGCTCTCATAATTTTGGCAATAAACATAGTGGTACAACCTTTGATATTCTGTATTTGTGTGAGAAAAACAGGAAAGGTTGAACTCCCTAACCCTAAGGCACAGAGTCCACCTGTACATTTGCCTCTACTGTAATGGTGAACCACCAGGAAACTGACAGCAAACGAAAGAACTCACTCAGAGGACCTTGCCAAAGGGGGAAATGGGCTGGGTTTCTTCCTTCTTTCAAAAATATAGCTATCAGTAATGCTTTATAAAAATGAGAGCACCAAGGAATCAAGCATTATATGTACATATACACCTAACAATTCCCCGTCACAACTTAATTTGTAACTTATAAAAATCTATTCTGGAATTGTCATGTTGTCATGGATTAGGAGGAAACAGTGATAAGAATTCAGTAATATGTTTTAAAGGTTTTCTATAATATATACAAAAATATATTACTGTCATTAGGAACAAATAATGATATGAATTAGCAGTGATTAGAACTTCTCCCTTAAAACAAACCAGCTAATGACTGTGGAGTCAGGAACTCGTCAGCAGCATTTCTCTTCTCTGAGCACTTGCCTGAGTTACACAGCCCTATAGCTGGGGCACCAGGGGAGTCTACAGCGAGACAACAGTAGAGAGAGTAATGGTGGTTGTTGTGACCACAGTCGATTACTTATTTATCCACTGAGGAGGAAAGAGAACATGGAGCCCATCAAGCATCTGGAGACTAGAGGGCAGCTAAGAAGTTAGCGCTCTCCTTCCAGCATGTGGGCTCCTGGATCAAACAGGTCCTCAGGTCCTTAGCCTTGAAGCAATGACCTTACACCCAGAGCCAGCTCACTAACATAACTATTAATAATAACTCAAAACTATATTGTTCCTTGGTTTCAAACATCTTCACATTCTCTATCTGATCTTCACAGCAACCCCAAAAAGTAACGCTTATGTATATTAAATAAAAACTATAGCACATGCCTAGTATATGACAGTGACCAGTGTTATCATATTACAGATAAAGCTTTAAAGGTGACAGTGGGGAAAATGAAAAACCATTCAAGAAAAATGAGGCAGATATCAAAGATTCAAGAGCCATGACAAGGAAAGAGACCAATGGGAAGACCAGATAATAGTCACATGATTAATTAATCACAAAGTTCTGATGGTGAACAAAAGAAAAAGGACAAACAGCACCACCCAACCTCTCAGTCATCCCTGACAGGCTGGTCTGATGGACATTCTCACAACCAATTCCCAGTATCAGCAGCAAAGGGCACGTGCACCTCTAATTTTCCAAGCTATGAAACCTCTTCCAGGACACTAAAATATCACCACACAAGTCTGTTTGCGTTTTCTATTTGTTTCAACCTTCAAAACATGAGCATAAGAATTTACGTCCTTGAGTGCAATGGTGAGTGGTTTTTATTCGAGCCAATTTAATAAAATGAAGAAGCTATTAAAACACACCTAAGATCGTGTCAAGCCAGTCTTCCTAATTAGCTCTTCTATGGAAGAAACGATTAGCCTAACTTGGTGCTCTGCCAAGGATATAGAGTACACTAAGAACACCCCACATTTTATGAAAGACCTGAGTATGTTTCATTAAAAAGCATTAAAACGGTGCTGCAGTTAAAGTGCTGGCAACCGGAGGCAGCTTCTTAGCCATTAGAACACAGAATATCCACAAGCGCAGATCATGTGATTAAGAATCTTAGTGTCAAAACTGACTGCAGAACTACTAGCCACAAGGCTAAACAGTAAGCTACGTGAAAGGCTGAGGAAGCATTCCCCTTGGTTTTTTTTTTTTTTTTTTTTTTTTTTTTTTTTTTTTTTAACCTTACTGAGGTAGGGTCTTCCTTGCTGTGTAGCTCAGGCCAGACCTCACTGTCCTCTTGGCTCAGCCTCCTACTGAGTGCATTACAGGCATGCTGTTACACCAGGCTCTATGATTTATATTTTAAGCCAATAATTCAATTTTACTCCAAGCTCCAAATCTCATGCCAATATTTCTCATCACTGAATATTTCAGAAATAAATATTTTGCATCATACCTTAAAACCCAAAGGAACAAGAGAGTTCTAATCAACCACTAAGCTCTTAGGATGAAAACACAGTAGAACTTAGGCTTTATTGGATACTGAATAAAACTCTAAAGTCAGTAAGATTTTTGATATGTACATACTATACAGCTAGTTCTTTTAAAACATTAAAGTCACTATTAACTAAAAGGCACACTACACTAGGTACCACTTTGAAAACACAACAGCAGAAGAGTACTAATGACAGAACCGTGATGGAAAAGCCAGCTGCAGAGGTTCTGATGCCAAAACCTATTCATCTATTTGGCACAAAAAGACTGAACTCACTGGCCTATTTCTCATAGTGTTTTCCTTCAAAGCACTGAAAATACACACCAGAGTATATAACATTTCTAAGTCATCCATTATCCCAACTCAAACAATTTATGCTTAGAGATGTGCCGAGTTGGTTTGCGGCACACACACTGAACCGCAGTCCACAGCCACAAGGAACAAGCCCCCAGTGTTTCCAACAGATAACTCTCAGGTCATCTTGATGCTTACCATATTTCTAGCGATGTCACAAAGTTAGGGAAAAAGACCCTTAATACAAATGGACCCATTCTAAACTGTACTGAGATTCAGGAAAATAGACTTAACTTTCCTAGATATGCAATACTAAAACTGCTATATAAACATCGAACCAACATACAACTTCAAACTCCACCTTTCAACAATGGGATCCAACAATTCCAGTTAAAAAGCACTGTCCTTGGCCTGTATCACAATCTATCTTTGGCTAGAATCATGGCACAAAGTTGAGCATCTGAGACCTATAATAATATTTTCCTTAAGGTAACACAAGTGTGTTTTCTATATAGGCAACATGTTTGCTAGAACTGCCACTACATAGTATGCACATTGGTTACAGCTAGTACCACCATCCCCTTTCATCTCCTACCTTACTGCTCAGCTTGGAATTACTATTACCAAAGACACACAGAAAAGAGATGCCTGAAGAAAACTAGTCTCACACATGTCCTGGAAGAACACAAGTCAGTCCAAGAGGAAAAGCAGACGGCCCTCTTCCTGCCCCAAGTGCTGCACAGGCTAGTCGGAAAGCTTAGATCTTAGGCTCATCTGTGTCTAAGGAATCCAATTAGCTGGTTCTTGAGATCAGAATAAGACTGGTAGCACTTCCGTGAATTAACTCATGTTCAGTTAGTCTCTTGGGGAGTGATGCTGAGCTATGAATAACTCCTCCTCTGCCTTTGAATTAGCAATTTACTAAGAGCCTGACCTCAGCACCAGGCTCAGAAACAGAGAAGGCCAAAGCATGAGCCTTTCCTTGAACTTACAGAACTAGCTTTAGTTGTAAGCTAATTGTCTTATCTTAAGGCGACCTGGGAATGCACCAAGAGGTACCCAGCTCTCACCTCTCACCAAGACAGCGTAACAGATCTCACTTACTTTAGAACAGTGAGTAATGTATGTAACAATTTCAGACATTAGATATTAAACAGTGCAGGATGTTTCCTCTCAGAAAAGGAAAATGAGGTGGAGCCTATAAGAAGCCTGGAGAGAGTTTCCAGGCCATAGTATAGGAGGGAAACTTAAACTCAGGTGGTTTAATTAAGGAGTCCAGTGGAGCCAGGCCACTGGTCTGCATCATCAGGCAGGGAGGGCTGCAGCTATTTATAAGAAACCTAATGAGAAAACAAAAGGGGGAGGAGAGGGTGCCTTCCTTTGATCTTTCTGTCCTGAAGCTTTCTCTGCCCACTCTCAGCAAACACAATGACCCCACTTATCACATCTACAGCACCTTGCTGACTGTGTTGGGTCACTAGGAGATGACCTCCTGCTCAGTCTTTATCTCCCCAGATTCCAATGGCCCCACTCATTCCTTCTACAGGTACACAGGGAAAGCCACTTCGTTCTGCCATCTGAGTAATGCTTTGTGGCAATCACTTCTATTAAAATGACTTTCCAGGTTAAATAAGGAAGAGGGGGGGAGGAAGGAGGAGGAAGAAGGAGGAGGAGGAGAACGGTGGAAACGAGGGGGGAGGGGAATGGAAGGGAGGGGAGGGGTGGGGAGGGGAAGGGAAGGCAAGGGAAGAAAAACAAGGGAGTGGGACACTAGAGTTGGAACTCAGGGAAATCGTGCCGTTAGTTTGCTGGTAAGAATACTAAAGAGGACACAGCTGCAGAATGAGCAGAAGGCCAAACAGCTACGGCTGAGAAGAAACTCAGCAATATTCAAGACACAGGCGTACCGCCTTAAGCAGTGCTTCTGCAGTGCTCCCGCAGGCTACACTGGAAACCCTAGCAACACACAGAGCACTGCAGAGAACCCGAAGGAACCAGCAGACACTGCCTGTGCTCGGAGCAGAATCAGCTGGAGCCTACAGGGCACAGGAGTCCCTCAACAAAATCAAAAGCCACCTCAAAAGAATCAAATTGTTTCTAGGTAATTTGAGTAATGTCTCGCAATGAAGCTTAAGAATTTACAAAAATATGAAAATATGCAATATTTAACATAACATAATTTACAATACCTGGCTCCCAGTAAAAACCATCTGGATTATTTAATATAGAGGTAAGAAAGTCTTGGCCATAATAAACAGAAATGCAAACCAATAAAAAGTTACTCAGAAATGAAAGGAAAGACGGGCTTTAATAAACAAGGATATCAAACAAATTATAACAGAGCTCCACTTGTTCAAGAAAATAAAGGAAAGCAAGCACCTCTTCAGGATGTAACCAGAAAATAACTTATTAAAATCCGAGCTGAACTTCTAGAATTTGTAGGGAGAGAAGTGTGCAGTCTGGGATTAAAGGCAGATTATACAGTATAGAAATGGGAATTTCTGAGTTGAAGACAATGTCAAAATTATTGAAAAGAAGATATATTCAAAGGTCTGGGGAAATGAACAGAATCACTGAGCTCAGGACAAGTCCATGCAACCTATATATTGGTTTCTGAAGGAGAGAGGAAAGAACACAGAAAAATGATTTCAAGAAGAACAGCCCAAATATGCAAACATAATAACAACTATAAATCCACAGGCCCAAAAAAGGTCAATAAGCCCCAAGGGTTTTATTCAATTTTGTATCACTGTGAAAACATATCTGAGAAAAACAAACTAAAAGAAGAAAGGGTTGCTTTGGCTGAGGGGTTAGAGGTTTAGGGCCATGGCTGGCTAACTCCATTCCTTCTGGGCCTAAGCTAAAATACATCTAGGTGCAGGCACAGGAGAGCAAGGCTGTGGACTCACAGGGGCCTCAGAGCAGAGAAAGAGGGAGGAGGCAGGTAACAACCCTTCAAGGCACACACTAAGCCGGCCCCCTCCAGTGTACACTCCTCCAATGAGCCTGACATCCCAGTTCCCACCACCTCCCATACCGCCATTAAATCTGCAGTCATCTGTGGATTCAGTCCACGTGTCTGGTAGAGTACCCATGATCTAGACAGTCCCCCGCAACCATCCTGGAAACATAGCGCTGGGTACCAAGGCCTCAATACACAGGCTGTGGGAGAACACTCATCCCTGAACCACGGGAAGCAACGGCAAAGGCCACTATATCAAATCACTTAAGATCTAGTGAAAAACCATACAAGCCACTAGCAAGACATATAGCGCAACAAAAATACAAAGCATAGCAGAGACCATGGAAACAAATCTTCAAAGCTTTGACAAAAATATTAATGTTGACTTCTATACTCAGCAAAAAATATTTTCAAACATAAAGGCACATTTTTACAGACATACAAAAATGAAAAGAAATCAGACCTGACTTTTTTGGTGTACGTAATGATTAGGAATCTTATAGAATGAAAGAAAACTGAAAATCTGCGTGAACACAAAAGAATCAGAAATACCAATTGTGTTATGGTAAATATACAAGTAAAGCACACAGAAGTATTAAAGGATGTTTGCATTTTCTTATACGATTATTGGTTACTTAAAGCAAAAATAATAATGTACTGTAGATGTATGACAACTATAATAAAATGTATGGTACATATTATAACATAATTCATAAAGGAACTACATTCACATGAACAATGCAGTGCGAGTGTCTCATCCAACAAGAAAAAAAATAAAGAAAGAAAAACCAAAGAAAAAGAAAAGACCTGCTTTCAGTCTAAAAGCAGAAAAAGTAAAAGTTCAGATGGAACAAAGAAACCAAAGGCAATTCAGAGATTTAAAGGTAATGACATCAAGAATTACATCAAAAGTAAATGCTTTAAACATTCCACTTACAAAGGAGATTGTAAGATTAGACACAAGATTCAACTATATGCTGCCTACAAGAAATTTTTAGTAGTTGAGATGTCTCAATGGGTCAAGTGTTTACTCAGAGCAAAGACTTGAGTTTGAATCCCAGTCCCCACTGACCACCAGCACTGGGAAGGAAGACAGGCAGATCCCCAGAGCTCACTAGGTAGACAGTGTACCAGAAACACAAACTTACAAGTTCAGTGAGACGCCCTGTGATGTGTAACCTTGGTTGTCAACTTGACGACATCTGGAATCAACTAAAACCCAAGCAGCTAGGGTTTTTCTTGATTGGATAGTTTGTGGAGGAAGATCTGGGCCACACATTCTGGTGACAGCCCACATGAAACAACATGAAGAAGGAAGCTTCTATCTCATGCTTGTCCTCACTCTACTGGCAAGTTCATCTATCCTGCCACTGAGGCATCCCTTCGCTGGTGTCAGAATCAGGATTCCAACACATACTGAAGACCAGCTGAGACATCCAGTCTTGTAGATATTTGTCCTTTCCATCAGGAGACAGCTATTGTTGCACTAATAGGACCACGGCCTGTAAGCCGCTCTAACGAACACATACGTGTGTGTAGTATATATAGTAATGTATTATTTTATAAACTGCACACACACTATATATGTGTGTGTGTGTATATATATATATATATATATATATATATATTCATTCTATCAGTATATTTGTTCTATCAGTTCTGTTCCTCTAGAGGACCCTGACTGCTGCAAACTCTATCCACAAAACTAAAGTGGAGGCACAGAAAAATGGCTCAAGAAAAGCGACTAGAGTTCAGATCACCAGAACCTATGGAAACCCTGCTTAGACTCAGTGGCCCACCTATAATATACTGACATCCATCAAAAGAAAAGCATTTACAGTAACATCACACAAGGCAGACGTCTAACTTAGGCCATTTTCCCCATATAACTGTTAATTGTTTATTGATAGAAACTACTCCTTAGCCCACAAATTCATGTTTCATAGCTCAGGAACACAGGTCAGCGGGGAAGCTCCATGCAGTGCTATCCAAAGAATCCTCTGCATTCTGAAATGACTTTGCACTCTGAAAGACAGCAGCCTTCCTCATCTCTTCCAAATCTTTCATGGAATCACAATTTCTGTAGAAATCTACTTATGTCTTCTTTCTTCGTTCAGCCACGCTAAACTTATAGGAAGCATCAACTCCCAGGGCCACAAGAAATGCACCAACAATATGAACCCAGACACTTGGCCAGAAGAGCACACATCGCACGTTGTTTTTTCAGCAACACACCAGAATTCATGGCAGTGAATGTCCTCTACACCACATCCTTCCCGGGTCTCAGAGAAACAAAGAGCCCCCGAATTAGACCATTTTACGTTGCTATAACAAAGCACCTGTGACTGAATAATGTCTAAAGGGAATTTTATTTTGACAAATTTGTGAAGCCTAGGAGCACAAAATCTAGGAGCCAGCCTGGTATGGGGGTGGGGTAGGGTACCAGGAGACCACCTCCCAACGCTGTTGCCAGCCTGGTGTGTGGGTGGGGTGGGGTACCAGGAGACCACCTCCCAACGCTGTTGCTCTGCAAATTGAGTCCCAACACACACACACCTGTCTCAGCAAAGGATGTTAACAAGGTTCTCTTATACTAAGAGAGGCAGATGAAAACTTCATGATCTTTAAACATTTACACGCCTCATCACGGTACCTCAGAACAGATTAAGCAAAAAGCGAACTGAAAAGAAAGACAGTAGCCTACCATCATCACAAAAGAATTCAAAATCTGACAGGACAAATTAAGCAGTAGGAAAATACAAGATGAAGAGGCCTGGGAAAACATCGCAGACCAGAGGTCTACAGCACACACCACCCTACAACAGAATAAACCTTCTCACTTGGAACACCAAGAAAGTTTATCATTTTCTTTGAAAATACTCCCTCATTTACATAGTTTGAGACAGTTCCACTATGTTGCCCATGCTGGCCTTAAACTCATCTTAAGCAATCATCCTGTGTCAGCATCCTGAGTTAATGGGACTACAAGTATGCACTAATATACCAGGCTTAAAGTATATTTTAACTGATAAATACAACTATATATTTACTGTGTAAAGCATGCTGTTCTGAAAATATGTGTGCATTGAAAATGGCTAAATCAAGCTAACAAATCACACGCCATACTTCACAAAGTTATTTTCTGTTATGATATGCTTGATTTCTTAACAAATCTGTAAGAAGACTACAATGCCCTGCCATTCACTCCAGTCACTGGGATGGTTACCACTGTCAGCTTGACAAGAATCACCTGGGAGACACGCCTCGAGGCATGCAGTCAAGGCTCATCTAGATTAGGTCAGTTTCTGAGCTGCCTGTGAGGGATCATCTAGATTAGGGTCTTAGCTGTGAGCAATACTATTCCTTGAGAGAGATCCCAGACAGAATAAAAAGGAGAAAGCAAGCTGAGCCATGCCATTCGTGACTGTTTCCTAGCTGTGGATTATGTAACGGCTGCTTCCGGCTCCTACCACCATGACTTCCTGCCATGATGGGCTGACTGTGCCTACCTCAGACTGTGAGCCAACAAAAACTCTTCCCTTAAGTTGCTTTTATCACAGCAGCAGGAAAAGTACCTGATATAGTTACCAAGTTGTAACTCGAATCCTGAATTTATTCTTCCTATATCCAGACGTAAGCCTCTGGTAAGCACCAATCCACATTCAGCTTTTCTTGAGTTCAACTTTCTTAGATTCCACACATCTGCAAGATCACACAGTGCTTGCTTTCTGTGCTTGGCTTATCCCACTTAACATAACTTCCTGTATGTGGGAGCAAATCTCAGGCTTGCTTTCTTTTCATCGTTAAGTTGCATTCAATTGTACATGTGTGACAATTTTCTTTTCTTCATCCCATCTATGGACTGCATATTTTGGCTGTTGTAAATAATTCTGCAATAAACATGATAGTGCAGAAATCTTTTTGATCTACTGATTTCACTTTCTAAGAACCTAGAACCAGTAGTAGAACTGTGGGATTATAAGGCAATTCTTTTTAATTTCTGATGAACCTCCATCCTTTCTTCTATACTGATTAGTTGACATTCCCATCACTAGAGTAAAGTGTTTCCCTGTCTGCACATTTTTCCAACACTTGTTGTTTTCCAATAACAGCCTTTCTAAGGAATATGGGTAACATCTCATTTCATATTTCCCTGTCAATAATACTGAATAGTCTTGTGTATACAAGAATTGGTAATTATCTTTTGAGAAATGTGCTTTCAGATCATTTAAATCAGACTATTACTTACTACTGAGTTGAGTTCCTTAAACATCTTAGACATTAACCTCTTATCAGATGTATGTTTTGTGAAAATCTTCTGTTCCATATGACAAGATTTAGCTCAAATTTCAGGTTGGGGATGTACTTAGCTGGTAGCCTGCCTTGATCGAAGGAAGCCTACCTTATTTGATTCCTACTACTGTATAAATCTGGGTTATTGTTATATTTGGCTACATAAGGAGTTTGATGCTAGCCTGGACTATAAGTCCCTGCATCAAAAAAGTAAAGAATTGACTCATTTATTTATGTTGTACTGAGCCAGAAAAGCCAAGTATAAAAGCAAAGATGAGTGAAAATATAGCAGTAATCCAAGGAAGATACAATAGTATCCTTAATTAGAGTGAGAATAATAATGTGGTAAATAACAATACAAATATTTAGATATATTATATTATATATTTACAAATATTAGATATATTAGATGCAGAGTAAAAGAAAAGGTCACAGGAAGCTTAGAATCTTAAAGAATGGATATGTCATCAAAATGAGAAGGAAAGAACTGGGTTTGGGTGAGAGAGGAACAGAGAGATCACATGGTCTGTTCTGGAGATAATGAATTTGATAAGTCTGTTAACCCTCTTTCCACCAAAATGCCAATGCAGCTGAATTATGTAAGCCTACTGTTTAGAAAATGGTATGAGCTAGAAACACTACTGTATTTACAAGCTGTCAACATGTAAAACCAATAGCTGCTCTAAAAAGCTCTCAAAAATAAGTGGTTAGAAAGAGGAATCTAGCACCAGAGCAGAAATGGAGGGTCAATGCACAACTAATGGTCAGTATCTGGGGTCTTCACAAACAAGGCCTATGAAGAAAGAAGGGATTAGCTGCATCCAATTCTGCTGATACACTAAGATGAACAAAAATGACAACAGCCTTCAGGAAATATACTGGTGACTACTAAGGGAGCAGATTTATGGAATGAAGGTTCGCTGGGTGGTTCCTTTCTTTTGGGCTTGGAGAGAAATATGCTCACAAAGAATCCAACAGAATGTTTGGCGGGGGTGGGGTAGGGTGGTGTGTGTGTGTGTGTGTGTGTGTGTGTGTGTGTGTGTGTGTGTGTGTGTTGATTATGGCAGAGTGACAGAAAGCTTCTAGAACCATGTCCTGAGTCAGAGGAGGGTGGGATCTGATGCCCAGTTACCTGACATGTAGTTTCCAGGCAGAAAGAGGACATTAAGTGCAGACACTTATGGGTGGGGAGAAAACAGTAAATAATGAGGTTATTATGAACCCTATCAAATTCTTCTATACGTATGCTCTTCTGAAGTGCTTTCTAGAGACTAGTGTTTGAATACTTGTTACAATCTTGATTTACTAAATGCTAAAACAAAACAAAAAACAACAACAACATCAAAAGCTATTAGAAAGCTTACTGGGGTGAGAAATAGACATCCTGGAATTATCCTGAGCACAGCAACGTCAAGTGATGACTACATCACCGACCAGCCTTGTCAAGACGTGGTAAGTGACGTGTCTCCCAGCATTTCTAAAACATCCGGTTCCCTATTAACCCAAAGGCCTCTCCACAGTAGCGGCTGCTCTGTTTTCCTACAGGTAGTATCAGTGTGGTTTCAAGCATTTTTCAAAAACTACCAAATTCCAAAGAACAGTCTCAGCCATGGCCCTGGAACTAGTTCTTCAGTAGAGCTTTGAGAAAACAGAGGGTAACAATTTCACCAATGGAGATCGCTACATAACCTATATGGAACTACATTTTTCATTTAAAAGATGGCACCCTAACACATTCTTAAACTCAGGGGTTTCATAAGCATGTGGTTGACATACACTATTTAAACTGCTTAGGCCCTATAGGGAATTAGATCACTGAGCACATAAGTCTGTAGGAGAAGCAGTTTCATTACAGTGTTCTATCAGTCAACAGCAGCAGCAAGCATGCTCGAGGGGCCTAGCTTTACTTTTCACAAACAGCAAATTCTAATACCTACAGCTCGGAATCATTGCTAAGTTGATTTTCACTTCAACTCCCCATCCTCTCACATTTTCATCAGAAAATTAAGTATACAATCTACAACCATGCCATCCTAAACACACCCATCTTGCCAGAAAATTAGGATTGCAGTTTTTTGAGAATAAAGTTTCCAAGTATACCTTCCCAGAGAAAGTTCTTCATAACTAAGGTACTTATCCTGTTAGTGTAAACAATGAGACAAATGTCGTCAAAATTATTATCAAGAATTCACTCACTTTATTTACCACGAAATATTTACAGGTTGAAACACAAACCCAGAACAAGAAGTGCTTCAAATGCCAGGCTATTCTCAGACTTGGGAATGTTTACAGAGTATATTAGAAGTGGAACCCAAATCTCAACTCAAAATTCATTTCAGTCTCTCTCCTATGTGCCTTATGGGATAGCCTGCCGCAGATCTTAAGTTTTCAGTGTTCCTGCATTTGGAAAATGACCCAAAATGTGGACGTGTTTCTTGGCAGCGGCATATCAGCACCAAAGAGTCTGACCTGGAAGCACTTGGTTTCCAGAAGTTCTGTCTAGGGTTGCTCAAACTATATTAAATATTTTTTATTTCTTTTTAAACCAGAATAGGGAATAACATCATCCCTTATAAATGTAATGAAGGCTACATATTGTTCTAGGAAACTCAAACATCCTGATGTGTGTGTACGTATATGTTCCTGAAGTCTGAAGAGTTTCAGGTTAGCAAAAAAGAATGAAGTACAAAGCCAACTGAGTTAAGAGAACACAAACCTTTAGCATATGAATAACAGGATTTTCATAACAAAAGTTGAGTTATTAATATTTTTGCCATAAATAGTTATTCATCAAAAGACATAGTAAATCTCTGTGCATAAGTGGTTTAAAGGGTAAATGTAAAATCAAAACTATAAATTATTCTACTCAAGTATAGAGAATATACACTATCTTGGTTTAGGACAGTCTTAACATGAAAATACCTGCCTAAATTGATAAGATTTGTGTAAAATTTAACCTTTCTGTATAAGCAAAACAAACTACAGCTGAGAGATAAATGCAGACTTAGGAAAAAAACAGATATAAAGGACAAATTATTTACAGTAACATTTAAAAACCCAAATAGCTAAAGAGCAGTAAATTACCCAAATGAACAAGAACTAACAAGTACAAAACAATAAACAATGTAAAGATTTTAAATAAAAATTAGGGAAATATGAGTTAATTTAATAACATATCAGTTCACAGCCTCAGAGTGACAAAAATTAAAACCTGAGCACCTCTAGTGCTTGCGTGTTCTGGCAATATGGATTACCGGAAACTTTTGGGGTAAAAACTGGCAAGTAAGATGTATCCTTTGGCCCAGACATTCCCCTAATCAAAAGTGACACCAATGGGTAAAGAGTTGGACACACATAAAGATGCTTCCAACATTGTTTATTATAGTAACCAGCCTTAAAAGTGGGGGAGGGTGTGGAGATAGGACGACTACCTATTACTGACATAGTAATTTAGGACACATGCATAATTTGGAGAATTTTAACAGCTATTAGAATAGGTCTGAACATGTCAGATATGACATGGAAAAGTTTTATAATATTACATGAAAATAGCAAGCTGTAGGATACTATATAACAATCAGCTGTAGGAATATTTGTTTTAAGGAAAAAATAACCTATAAAATAGAAAACTGTAATACTGGGTGCTTTAGGAATTTCTATTTAGATAATTTCCCAAGAAGCCAGTGAACAGACCTTATTTTTTAATATACCTATAACTTTATTAGAGATTTCACCATCAGGATACTGTTGACTTTAACTAAGCTGCATTACAGTCATTAACACATATTACAACTCTCTGGAATCTTCCACAACAGAAAAAATAAACAATAATAATTATCTTTGAGGGGAAAATGTTCAATAGCCTTCCGGTGCCAAAATAAAAATGCTTTTTAATGTTGCAATTTTATAATTACAGCAAACAACCCAAGGTTTTCTTTTTCAGTATCAGGGGCAAGCTATTTCAGTCCATTTCACTGAGTAATATAATTATGTTCATTACATGGATATAAACAAAGGGCAAGACATTAAGCCAATTCCTTTGTGTCAAAAAATTGAGTTTTCTCAGAATGATACTCATTCTCAGCAATATATGCATTGATAACACCATTTATAAATGCTATTCAAACAGCTCAATTGTAGTTTAATGTCAGTAGCAAGTCTCAAACTGCCTGGTGTAATTACAGGAGACCTCAATTAGGAATCAGACATACCTGAGTTCCAATTCTGATTCTGCCACTTACTAGTAATACAGTCTTGGGCAAATTATATAATCTATATCTGAAAAAGAGCTATCTCTGGTGTTTTGGGAAGATTAAATAAGAATATCACAGATGAAAATTATCTAGTGACAGCCTGACCCTTTAGTTTTTCTTTCCTAAGGAATTGGATAACCGGCAGTGTCTGCCTTTTAAGTAAGACTTATTTTTTTATAAGAGTAAGAGTGAGAAGACGGTGAGGGGCACTAACCATTTCGCTCAAGGCTAAGGAAAGAACAACACTTGAGGCCAGGAGTTCTGGTCCAGCCTGGCAACACGGCATAGACACCTGTATCTTCTAAAAGTAAAAATATTTAGAAAAAATCTAACCAGTTGATACAAAGTTTATGTTTTCGGTCATGTCTGCATCCCTGAGTGCTTTTACATTTGAGAGCTATTTTTTCTTTTTTCTTCTTTTAATAAAGGTGGGAGAGTGCTATGTGTACACTTGGCCATGAACTCGGTGTCGGTGTTTAGAGTGCTGGAACTACAGACTTGGGCCACCATGGTCAGCCCTAGGTTATTTCTCAGAATTACTCTGCTGCATATTTGCTATTTCCCTTATAGTTATTTATTTTGATGCACTTGTTCCTGGCAGAAGACTTTTTTTTTTTTCTAAAATGAATGATAATCATGAGGATGCGCACTGTGCTACATGTGGCCTTCTACATCTTCAGGTGATTTTTAAATTATTCAGTTGGTATATAGAAACGTCTTTCAAACACTGCAGGAAAAAAAATGCTAGGCAAGGAAGAAAAAAGAAATCAACAAATTTAAGCATGTTTAGCCTCTGTAGTGTTTCCAAGAAATTACATCTAGAGATTTCCAAATAACAATACAAGAAATAATAAATGCAAATTCTTATTTTAACTAACTTTTAACTTATTGTAAGATGAGTCACTTTTTTCCCCCTGTAGAACTGGATCACGAATGAGGCCAGGCTATGGCTGTAAATGCTATAGAGATGGAGCCATGTAAACAGCGAAGGTATATATTGTTCAACCTTCAATATTTAAAGAGAATTATTTTTAGTATATAAACCCTTTTAAAACCCAGTAAATAAATTAAATAGTTCTTCAAATTTCACTCTAGAAAAGAGGGCTGGAAGTACCTTTGGCTCCTCTTTCACACTTAGCAGTAAATCAATCAAATGTATTTAATACTCTTTGATAACACTAGTCTTTAAACCGTGTTCAAGGCTTCCGTAAAATCTACCAAAACTTGGAAATAGCTACTACATATAAAACTTAAGTTATTTTCTGATACTTCTGATCCTAAAAAATAATCCTCACCCCCAACTTTATCTAGCTGTTCCTCAAGGTAACATTAAATCCTGTTTAAGAAACTGGCTACATCGAAGTGTATGCAAAAGGCGCTTCCCGTATTCAAATTACATCCTTTGAGCTGATTTTCAAGTGTCAAGTACATTTTTAAATCGAAATGCGTCGATCTGTAAGTCTCCCTGTTTCTAGAGCACTAAAAGTTCTCCACTATCCGGAAGCACCGACTATCCGCGCTTTCGCCTGCTGCTGCACAACTCCACACTCCAATTTAGTGTTCCAAGCACCTTTACCCATTTCAGCAGTGACAGAAAACGCTTTAAGATACCCATATGGTTCGCCCTCCCCACCCCTTCCCTTTCACAAGGTAAACCCTGTAATTCCGAACCTTCAGCGTTCCCCTCTTGTATGTGTAATCGACCTACATTTACAACACTACTACGAAGCCCAAATCAACCGGTTTAGCGCACTC
This sequence comes from Acomys russatus, assembly GCF_903995435.1. Lineage (NCBI taxonomy): Eukaryota > Metazoa > Chordata > Mammalia > Rodentia > Muridae > Acomys > Acomys russatus. The sequence goes on from NC_067159.1 coordinate 45,537,661, forward strand.
ATAAAGAACTTCAAGTCCCCAAGGTGTCTCGTTCCGGTACCCTCTGAGGCTTTTCTTCTGCTCCGCTGTCCCACATGTCCAGCCTACTTGTACTGGCAGTTCTAAGGTCCCTTGCTGCCCCCAGCTCAGGCATGCCCCTCACTACAGTGAGCTGCTTTCACTCCCCACCATTCCCGAAGTCTCCTTCCATTTCTGCCCATCTCCATCGATGAACCTCCCCTCCCCGCCCCCCACGACCACCGTCCACAAACGATGCTGTGTCCAGGTGTGTCCCTAATTCAAATTCCAGTCCCCATGTCCGCATATGACCCGGGCTTTCCAGAACGACTCTGAAGAGCGTTAGCGTCCAGCAGCAGCAGCAGCAGCAGCAGACTTCGGTCCCCTCTCCCCGTGGAGGGCCAACGGGGCAGCCCCTCTGGCCGGAGACCTCGCGCGTGCAGCCTCCCTCCTCGGTGGCGGGAGCTCGACGCGCCTGGGTCCCAGATCTACGGACTCTCCAAGCCCCCCACGCCATCCCCCTGCGGACACCCACTTGCTGTAGCCGGCGATGCCCACCCGCCAGCCCGACCCCGGCGCACAGCTCGGGCTGCCTCACCTAGCTTCGCCCGGGACTCCTCCAGCTTCTGGATCTGGTTCTCCAAGAAGAGCATCGCCACGGCGAAGGCCACCACCGCCAGCAGCTGCAACTTGGGCGGCATCATAATCCTGAGGAGCCCCATGAAACCCGCTGCTCGCGATCAAGACATACCGCGGGGGGGCGGGGAGCGGGGCCCCGAGGGCGACCGAGGCGCCGGGAGGAGACCCCGACCCGGGAGCTGCGCGGACAGCCGCGCTGCAGAGAGCCCCCTCCTCCTCCTCCTCTCCGGTCTCCCGCCCGCGGGAGCCAGCGCCGGACGCCGGGTGCACGCTTCTCCTCAGCCCGCTCGACGGCCCTGCCGCCCTCCTGCCGCGGCTGCCTGGCTTCGGGACCCCGCGGCCGCACGCCCTCTTCCCTCGCTTCCTCCCTTCCCTCCCTCGATCGCTCGCGGCCGCGCGCTCCTCCAGTGGCGATGCGGCTGCGGCTGCGCCGCCCTCGGCCCGCCCCCTCCCCTCCCCCTCGGCCACCACGCGCACGCCTTGACGCACGCTGCCGGGCAACCAGAGGCTCCACCCCCCATTCGGTACAGTGCCGCTCATTGGTCCGAAGAGCGGCCGCTTAGTGCCCTTTTGGTTCGATTTACAGTTGGGTTCCCCTGTCTCCGGACTCAAGCAAGACGCTATCCTATTGGGTAGATTCGGGGAAGGAGGCGGGACTAGTAGTGGAGAAGCTGGGACTTCGTGGCTATCCGACGTAAGGTCGTGAATGAGAAGCCCAGGTGTGGGCAGTTTAGGGAAAGGCCGGATTTGAGTCTCTAAAAGAGCCTGACGACTGTCTAATAATCGATCACTTTCATGTCCCTAAAGTCGCCTAAGTATTACTCGCCTCTGTAGGATAATGGGCTTGTAGCGGTGGCCCTTTGCGGCGGGTTTCTCATCAGGCAGTGCAGTGGACGACCCCGGCATAAGGGGTCCTCAAGCACCTGAAGATTGACGGCAGACCGCAGGGATGGCGGCCGAGCAGGGTGGGTGGCTGCGGCCGGCTCTGGCGCTGCGCTTGCTGCTGGCGACTGCGTTTCAAGCGGTGAGTGCGGGCCTCCTCTGTGGCCGCCTCGGGGCCGGTCGGAGGGCTCAGATGAGGAAGGTCAGACCCGCGGCCACGCAGGGGAGCCGCCCTTGGAACGGGCTTCCGTAGTGGCCGCTTCCATCCGGAATGAAACGTGGCAGAATTCCAGCCGCAGCTCTAGAGGCGATGGTCTCCTCGCTGCAGGCAGCTAAAATCGATTTCTCAAGAGCACAGTGGGTACATAAACGCTTAGGAAGGAGGGAGGTGTTTTTTTAAAGATTTACTTATTTATTACATATTATGTATACAGTGTTCTGCCTGCACACCAGAAGAGGACATTAGATCACATTATAGATGGCTGTGAGCCACCATGTAGTTGCTGGGAATTGAACTCAGGACCTCTGGAAGAGCAGTCAATGCACTTAACCTCTGAGCCATCTCTCCAGCCCCAGTTTTTGTTTTTGTTTTTTTTAATAAGACAGACATGAATGAAACTACCACTGCTTACGACAAGACTCCCAAACCTTAAAGGGACATTTTCTTGGTTTTGGTTCCAGACAGATATTTTTCTTCGTTAACAAGAATGCATGCGTTCTGAATCTCTGAAAGGTTTTGGTAAACTGCTCTATGGAAGTCAGTCCCGTCGCCCCTAACTCCCTCCCCGTATCTACATGTCTTGTACTTAAGGTATTTAAGTGATTTGTCCAAGATTTTGGAAGGTTAAGATTATACCGTAGTCCACTAATTACCCCGCTTTTCGTACATCTGGTAGTTTGCAAGTATTGTCTCTGCTTTTGTTACTTTGTCCAAAAGGTTGGTTCTTGGAGTCTTACATTACAATACAATGTTGTTATTGAGGCATCTGTTACTTAAGCTATCACTTAGGGGAACATCCCTCTAACCTTTCTGTACCCTAGAGATAAGTGGGTTGCTTATCTCCCATTGTAGGTGATTTAAATTTGTTACCACTACCAAAGGTTACAAAAGGGTGATGTTTCAATCTACCTTCTAAGTTTCAGTAGACAGTGGCTCTGTAAATACTTCCCCGCCCCCGCCCAACTCCCCGCCAAACCAAGTCAATGTTTTAAGCAATTTAACCATCCTTTAGTCTGGTGAAGCTGTTCCCTCATGTATGAACTGATTTGAGCTAGTCAGTTAATTTAACTAATTCACAATCAGTGCTATTAACTGGGGCCACTTAGTTCTTTGGCTTCTAACCTCTCATCTCCCAGTAGACGAGACTAACTTACTTTTCACAACACTCCCAAAGAGCAAAAGCCTCTTAAGACCTTGCTGTGGAAATCCACATCCCTCCTGGGAGACAAGGGCTAAAAATAGAAAGCAGGGTCCTCCCACTGTCTGAACAGATGACATATTTGTCAAAGCAAGTCCCAAGGCCAGGCCACAGGTAGATAAAGCGACTCCGCAGCCATACAAGACGAGTGACGGAATTGCAGAGCAAAGAATGCCCACACCAGGACCAAGATAGAAAGGGGGTTATGGCTAGTCGTGGGCCAGCAAATCTAACTCGAAACTCAGTTGTTATTTTTGACTCCTTTCTTCCTGTACATTGACAGTTACTGAGCCTTACTAATTTTTACTTCCTAAATATACCTGAAAACCAGTTTGATACAGCAAAACCTTTCTACTTGGAAATAACAGCCCCCAGCTTTTTCTTTGAATTGCCTCTTTCTATATTGAGAATCTAAATAAAAATTGTCCTTCCCAGCTTTCTGATTGCCAAAGCCAAAAATATGTTCTATTAAATTCTCAGCACTTTCAACTCCGTGGATCGAATTAGTCATTGAAACCTTAAAAATTGCCAGCCATATTGAGGCTCGCCTTTAATCCCAGCACTCATGAGGAAGAGGCAAGTGGACCTCTGTGAGTTTGAGGGCAGCCTGGTCTACAAAGCAAGTCCCGGATAGCTAGGGCTACACAGGGTAACCTTGTCTTGAAAAACAAAAAGACCTTAAGTTTCCAAGCCAGTGACTAATTTTGCCACAGATAATTCAGGTCAATATATTGGCTTGCTAGGATTACCATAACAGCTTCATTAGCTGATTTCCACATCTAATTCTAGCCTTACAGTGTATCTAGAGTACTCTGAAATTTAAATCTGTTGTGCTTAAAAACTCTCACTTGCTTTTAAGATAGTTTGTCTTTAAACATTCCTTAGCTTATTTCCCAGTATTTGTTTACTCTACTGGAAAAACAAAGGGATAAGAAGAGCTGGGTACACTTGCTGTGCTAAGTTTCAGATAGGTTATTTGTTCTCTCCCCTACACCCATAAAAATGATTGTCATCTACTTACCATCTAACCTTCCTTCCATCATGTGAGTTTTAGGAATCAAACTCAGGTCCTCAGACTTGGCAGCAGGCATCTTTACCCACTGAGCCATCTTGCCACCCCTTACCCTTCAGTTTTCAGCTAGGAAATCACTTCCTCCAAGAAATCAGTCTCTGTTCCAAAAGTAAGTTAGGAGCCATTCTGTATGTCAGTGGTGATCTGTCCTGAGCTCTCGGGACCTTTCAAATTTTTTATTGTAGTTTCTTGAAATTTGTCATTTTCCTACTGAGCTAACAGGACCTCACCTTAAAGAAGGGCCAGTTCCTGATTACTCCTTGATTCTATTGACCTACAGAGGGGAATGCAATACTTTGACATCTAAGTGAAATGTTTCAGTACTGAACTAGGGGATCTACAAACAAAGGTCTGAGAGTGTGGACAGATGGCACCTACTTCTAAGTCACTGTTGACCCTCAATTCCAGCTAACTTTGTATAGGTCTGTTACAAGTGGTCCCAACCGGAAGGGTCACTGACAACTGCAGTGCAGATGGAAGTGTTGTGTTAAAATCCAGATGTTAGATTCACACTCAAAACTTTCCTGGTAATTACATGATTCTTGATACTAAGTATATATTAGACTGAAACCTTTTTAGGACAGGGGTCAACTTCCTGTATTTGTGAATGAGAGCCACAAATAAGTGCATACTGTCTTATAATAATAATCTATAAGTGAGATGGCAGGTCCTTAGTCACCACTATATCGTTCCATTTAGGTATACTCCAAACCATCCTTTATAATGTCTTTCTGTCTCCATGATGCTGTGCTGTTTAGTTTAAATTTTCAAAAAGGACTTCAGGTAAATGTGTTTTCAAACTTTAACTTTTAATAACTGTAAAGTAGATTGATTTACTTTAATTCTTAGTTTTCTTCTGTTGTTCTCTGTGACTAGCCAGAATGCAGTGCTGAACTTCATCTACTTTCCAGACTTAGAAAGTGAGAGCCAGGCACACTGGCTCTCCAGAGGTCAGAAGTGAACAGTGTGAGGCTGTATTAGTGTGAGAGTGTGTGTGTGTGTGTGTGTGTGTGTGTGTGTGTGCTCGCGCGCGCGCACATGTGCGCGCGTGCATATATGCAAGTGCATAGCTATATGTTCTTGCAGAGACCAGAGGTGAGTCATCATGTGTCTTCCTTTGGTGCTCTCATTTTGAAACAGGGTCTTTGACTGAGCCCTGGGCTCAGTGTTTGGCTAGATTAGATGGCCAGCAAGCTAAAGTTATCCATCCATTCCTCAGAGTCTACACTTGTGTCTTCACATTTATGTGGCAGGCACTTTACCAACTGGGCCATCTCCCCATTCCCAGGATTAAAATCTTAATGCAATTGTTCTGTTTGTTTTCTTGTGTAGCCTTAGACAAATTTTCTTACTATCCCATGTGTTCCCTTCCTGGGTGTGGTAGTTAATAGTAAATAGAAGGATAATGTAAAGACTTGGCAAAGTGCATGGTGGTGTCTAAGGACTCCCAGCAACGGCAGTGCTTCTGCCATTCATTGTCTTGAGATTCATCCTCTCTAACCCCACCCGTTTGTTTTCCATCTGAAATATGTTCAGAATTACATGAGAAACCCACAAGTGTCCTAAGAGTAAAGATTGATGAAAGGATTGTGTGTGTGTGTGTGTGTGTGTGTGTGTACATACGTACGCGCGCACTTGTATATGTGTGGAAGACAAAAGCTAATGTCTGTTGAGGGCCTTCTGTCATTCTCTTCACTGCTGCACCCCCCACCACCACACAACCATCCCAGTTTTTCGAGTGTCACCCTTGGCTGTCCTGGACTCACTTTGTAGACCAGGCTGGCCTGAACTCATAGCAATCCACCTGCCTCTGTCTCCCGAGTGCTGCAATTAAAGGTGTGTGACACCATGCCGGGCTTCTTTTGAAAAAGATTTTCTTGCTGAATCTGGAGCTCCTCTTTGTTTAACCTAGGTTCCACTGAGCTCCTGGGGTCCACCTGGCTTTTCACTCCTTGTCCAGTGCTGGGGTTACAGGTGTACATTCCCGCCCCTGGCTTTTTAGCTGGGCACTGGCAATCCAGACTCAGGTCTCAAGCTCCTTCAGCAAGCACATCACCCCAAGCCATTTCTCTAGACCCAGTTGCTGAAAATTCTTAAGCAGTTTGCAGTTTTCAAAGTGAATTTGCTTTTATTATATGTTTCAATTACTGGCTACAAGATAAATTCCTCTAAATGTAATAGTGTAAATGCTTTATTTTCCTTTCAGATTTAGTGGGTTCTCAGTTTTCAGACTGACACAGCAGGACCTCCTCTGCCCCCTAGTCCCTCAGACCTCAGTGGAAAGGCTGTAGTCTGAATCTGAAGGCTCTGAACTGGAATGTTTGATAGTTGATGATAATGTCAGCTCAGGGCCTCTGTATAGTTCTGTCTGGGCTGTGTCTCTAATTTAGGCTTCTTTGCAGTATGATGACCAAGTTCCAAAGTTGATGCTTGGGGGTTGAGGGTGATAGCAGCACAGGAGCACACACGTTAGAGGATTGCCAACCACATTATAAGAATATGTGGGGTGATGTGTACATATTGGTGCAGCTGTCTCTAATCTGCCATGTTGCTGTCCCTGCTTTCAAGATACCCTGTGAAATAGATCTTACAAGTTAGTTTACTGATGGGGAGTTGCAAGTATCTTAACAGCTCAACTAGAATCAGCCACAGAAAACGCAGCCATAAACTCCTACGTCCCTCCCACTCAGCTGAAGATTATGTAAATTTTCTGTTACAGAGGTAGGGTAAAATACACATGAGATGACAAATTAGATTGTTGACTGATAAAGACCCATGAGATGGTCAGCATTTTGTAGTATGTACTAGCAATGTCAATGGGTTTTAATCTTGCGATTAGTCTTAAGAGCAAGCTGACAGACTACAGCTGGTATGCCAGTTTCAGCCAACCCTGTCATTTTTGGAATGTTGATTTCTGCATTGTCTGTGATTACTTTTGTGTGGCAATGGCTAAGTTGAGTATTTAAAAAGAAACCATTTTGCTATCAAAGCAAAATTGCTTTTTGGCCGTTAGAAGTTTGCAGACCCCTCCTTGTTCTAGAAGATCAACCAAATACAGTCAGTCTGACATTTCCCCTATTTGAGACTGTGGTTTTTACCAGATCTTTTGTTTAATAAAATAGAGCTAGTGTATGTCCTAGAAATAAACACCTTAATGCCTGTCACCAGAATCACTCAATATGTTAGAGAGTCAGGAAACCTCAGTTTTACATAGTGCAGTGTTCTTGGGTGGTTCTGTTTTACAGATGGGCATATGTGTCTCAGAGAAGGAAAGTACAGTGGCTAAAGGGAAGTAAAAGGTTTTACAGAGAGGGCTTCCTAGAAGCCTGGTTAGATTCTTGGAAATAAGTAGAACTAACAAGGTAAAAGTGAGGAGAGCATTTTCAACATAGGGAAAAGGGTGGACAGCAGTGTGAGGACCATATTTACATGTTGAGCACAGGGTTTCAGAGGTGGAAAGTGGGAAAGCCAGGGAGTGAGGAGAGGTGGAACTGACTGATAACGTAAGCTACATAAGCAGGAAAAGTCTTACAAGCTAAGTGGCTAGAGGGATGGCTCAGCAGTTAAGAGCTGTGCCACTCCTGCAGACGACTCCAGCACCAGAGTCTGACTGGGAACAACCAGCAACAGTGCAAGTGTCCACAGGCACCCACACATGTGCACACACCCACATACAATACACATATATTAAAGGAATTAAAATGCCTTAAAGATTGTCAGAGATTTGAAAGTTCTCCAGGGAACAAAACTGTGAAAATCTTAACTAGCTATAAGAAAGTTAAGCGCCTAGAGGCCTTTGGTCTGGCAAACCACTGACCTGGGAAGTAGTACCATTTTCCTAAGATACTGGGTACATTTGGAGTGCAAGATGTACAGAAACAAAGACAGATTACATCTTAGGAGACTTTGACCATCTAACGAAAATTAAGTGAGTTGTTGGCTTTGGAAGCCTAAACTCAGAGACAGGAGGAAGTGTTAAGTAAAATGGTATTTGAAGCCCTGGATAAAATTGCAGTCTCTCAAAAATCAAGGAACTAAGTGCATAGACCAGGCCTGTAAACACAGCCACTCAGTACAATGGCAAGTTTAAAGCCTGTCTGGGCTACAGACTGAGTTCAAGACCAGCCTGGACAACAGAATGAGGGCCTGTCTCAAAAAGTGAAGAGGGGACTGGAGAGATGGCTCAACAGTTGGCTTCCTTGCTTTTCTGTCACTGTAATAAAATACTATAACCAAAGCAATTTACAGAAGAAAGATATTTTGAATTATGGTTCCAAGGGTCCATAATAATAGGGACAGCATGGCCACAGGCAGCCAGAGCAAGAGGCTGAGAGATCAAACTTGGAAGTAGGTCTAGGCTATGGCCTAATGGAGCCTGCCTCCAGTGACATGCTTCCCCCAATAAATCTGTCCCATCCACCCCCAATACACTGCCACCATCTAGGCAAATTTCAAATACCCAAGCCTTACAGGAGACATTTCTCATTCAAAACACAGCAGTGGTAAGACCAAGTGTTACTCTTTCTGAGCACCCAAGTGTGGGTCTCAGCACCTACATCTGGCAGCTCACAGTGGCCTGTAACTCTAGCCCCAAGGAATTGTCTTCTGGCCACCATAGGTTCCTAGACACAGCCACAGACGCATACACATAAAACTCTTCAAACAGTTTAGTTGGAAACTATTTTTGTGACCCTTAGGATTGGATCTCTAAAGCCATCCGTTTTGCCTAGAATACTGTTCCCTTAACATACTGGTACAGAAACTAAAGTGTAAGGAGGTGAGCTTCCCACAGCCAACACCTGGTTAAGGCAGAGTGATACCCAAAGCCAAAGGTTTGGTTTCTCTGCATCTCCTTTGTCTTCCCTGACCCCATCCCTTTTCCTGCCTTCCTGCAAGTCATGTATTTGCAGATAAGTTAATTCTTTTTCCACTGATCCATATAAATAGGTACTAAGTCCTTAAAGTGAAATAAGAATATTTTTACTTATAAGAAAATTCCTTTTTGTAGGCTACTGGATGTTAATAAGAGATATGTAATATTCATATTATTAAAGTTGTACTTTTTTGTTGATCTTCATTTTCACTGCGGTAAAAGCTGTAGAATCCGGTGGTGTGGCACATGTCTGTAAGCCCAGCATTTAAACGGACAGGTCATCTTCAGCGCCTCGCTTGTTCAGGGCCAGCTGGACCTCATGAGACTGTCTCAAAGGACAACACAGTGATGACAAACCAAATATATGAAGCTATGGAGCTCAGAAGTATTTAAGACCTTGTCTTCCTTGTGTTTGGTGTTGACCACCTGCTTTCTCTTCTTAGGAAGGTTCATGTAAATCCGGAACTGTTTTATTCATTTCGTTTTCAGGTGTCTGCTTTCAGGGCAGAATTTTCCTCAGAGGCGTGCAGAGAGTTGGGCTTCTCCAGCAACTTGCTCTGCAGCTCTTGTGATCTTCTTGGGCAGTTTAGCCTGCTTCAGCTGGATCCCGATTGCAGAGGGTGCTGTCAGGAAGAAGCGCAGTTGGAAACCAGAAAGGTAACATTTCCCACTGTGTCTTTCCCTTACATGCCTTAGCTGAGATAGGTAAAATACAGATTGCCTCATCATTTTGTGCAGGAGTCTCTTGCTTTTCAAATTTTAGTAAAATTCAGTCACTTGCTTGCCAGGTCAAAGGAAAAGTGTGTTTACATACCAGAGGCCATGACAGTCACTATACACCATAGCGTGCCTGTGTCCCATAATGAGCTAGTCTTCCTTGGCATCTAGCCAAATTAAAGCAAGGACCAATTAATTACGCTTGGATTTATTTGTGATCATAAGCCAGTTGTGCAAAGAAATCTGAGATGAAAGCAATGTGCATGATATTGGGCACGATGTGGTTAACAGAACTATCAGTTTATATACCTATAACTGGAAATCCCAGATACCTATAGCCTTACCCTTCCTAGCTGAGAAGTCAAGTGTAAGTAGCTGTACCCATAAAATCTGTTGTTTTGAGCCCACTGTTCAGATACGTGCTCAGCGTGTTTTGTTTGGATGGAAGGATAGGCTGGCTGTTTGCCGTGATGCCGTGTAGCCCAAGATGGACTCAAACTTACAGCACGCTTCCTCAGCCTCCTTGGTGCTGAGCTTACGGGTATGCACCTCTGCCTAGCTCAAACTTGCTCAATCGTTGTCTTTCAATAACACTCTTAGATTTTTCTTCTACATTGTGAAGTACCTCTACCTGAAGTACATATATTATTCCATAAAGGGGAATGAGGCCAGGGACTGAGGTGTAGCTCGGTGATAGAGCGCTCACCTAGTATGTCCAGGGATCTGTCTGTAATTCTCACAACAGAAGGACTGTATTAAAAGTGACCTAATGGGATTTCAAAATCCCACATTGCTTTGTTGAGTTCCCTTTTCTTACTCTTCCAATTTCTGTGCTGAATTAAGGCATTGTTACTATTTGTAAAACCTTCAAGTAGTAATGCTTTCTCATGACTAGATAAGGTTTATTTCCAACATCAAGTACATATTTATGGTTTTTGAAGGAAAAGAAAGCAACACATAATTTAAAATTGGTGGTAGCCAGGTTTAACACTTGATCCCTCAGTTCAGTGGCCTGAGGTTCCAGTGTCTCAAATGGGCTTACAGGGTGAAACGTGCCTTTCACTTTCTTGGCTGGCATAAACCCCAGTGTGTTTTGTGTGTAGATTCCCAGACATGTAAGATAGTCCTTGTATATGTAAAAATCTAAGCAACAAGTTTTTAAAGCTTGATTTGATTTAAGAGGCTTAAGAGCAGATGTAGCTGGTTTGCTCTGACTCCCCTCTGCCTAGATGGGGAGACAGTCACATGGGACAGGTTGCTGAAGGGAACTGTATGAGTCAACGCTTCGTCATCCCGCGGCTGCGCACTGTTCAGCCAGAAGGCTTATTCACTAACACCCCAGACTTAGAATGGCGGGGTAAAAAGGGGTAGTGCCATTAACACAACTTATCCCACAAGCCCCCTTTGTAATTTAGGATAAATGGAGAGATCCTACCATTTTGTTTATATAAAATAATTCTAAAATATAAACAGCTCATATAAGAGCTCTTTTTACTTATTGCTTTTTTGTCAGTACACCTTCAAAATACCCATTTTTATATAGATTTTATGAAACTGAATTTGGGTCCCATGCCTCAACTTAATTGTATGATTGTATTAGTTGTAGTACTGTATTAGTTGAGCTTTGTGTTGCATCTAAACTGTTTTCAGCTGTTAGAGCTTAGCAGTAGCAGAGGCAAGCAGTCTGCAGTTAATATTTGCTATTGTGGCTAAAGTGCTTAATATAGCCAAGCCCAAGTGAGTCTGGGGCCTAATACCCTAGTACTTCTCTGCTGCCAGCCCAACTCTCTAAGATGTATTTCCTATTAGTCATTTTCTAGCACCTTTCATGCATAATAAGGAATAGTTTTTATAGGCCTAGTGAAGCAAACCAGAAAAAAGTATTAAGAGAGACTTGAAAGTGGCGTGTGGAGTGAGCCCGTTAGACTTGGTCCACAGTCCAGTAGAGAGCAATGAGTGCTCCAGCAAGCAGGCGACTCAGGGTAATAAATGCTCCTCTGTCTTTTTCTGCTTAGGCCTGCACTTACTATTAAATTCAATACACAGTGTCTTAGTCCGGGTTTCTATTACTGAGATGAAACACTGTGACCAAAAAGCAAGTTGGGAAGAAAAGGGTTTATTTGTTACACTTTCAGATCATAGTCCATCATTGGAAGAAGTCAGGGCTGGAACCTGGATCCAGGAGCTGATGCAGAGGCCATGGAGGAGTGCTGCTCACTGGCTTGCTTTGAATGGCTTGCTCAGCCTGCTTTCTTCTAGAGCCCAGGACCACCAGCTCAGGGGTGGCAGCACCTGCAGTGGGCTGAGCCCTCCCACATTGATCACTAATTGAGAAACTTACAGCTGAATCTTGTGGAGGCATTTTCTCAACTGAGGGTTCTTCTCCAATGACTAACATGTGTCATTAACATAAAAAAAACCAACCAGAACATGCATTTAATAAAAGTTAAATTATCGCTGGATGTGGTAGCACAGACCTGAAATCCCAGCATTCGGGAAGCAGAGGCAGGCAGATCACTGTGAGTTCAAGGCCAGCCTGGTCTACAAAGCAAGTCCAGGACAGCCAAGGCTACACAGAGAAACCTTGTCTCAAAAAAAAAAAAAAAAAAAAGTTAAATTATCAAAAATTAGCCCTATTAGAAAATAGTTTGTTTACTTTTTTTTTTTTTTTTTTTTTTACTTTTTTCTTTTTTTTCCAGTTGTAGTGGCAAACTATCAGGAAGAAAGGGCTTATGTTGGCTCACAGTTCAGTCACAGTCAAGTCAGGTAGAGGTACTTCACAGTCAGTCAGTGGGAAGCAGCTGGTCACATTGTATCCACAGTCAGGAGGAAGAGAAAATAAACTTACTGCTCACTTTCCTTCTTTAATCAGTCCATGGCATGGTGCTCCCCACTTGTAGAATGGACCACCTCACTGCACATAACCTAATCCCTCACAGGTGCCAAAAAGCTGGTCTCCCTGGTGACTCTAGGTCCTGCTAGGCTGGCAGGGTCATATCCTGTATGTATTAAGCATCACACTCCTCATGTGGACAAGCTGGCCTTGAGCTCAGCGATCCTCCTTCTGCCTCTCTAATGTTAGGATGATGTACACCACATCTGGCTGTTACAGTCTTTTATAATATAGCTTAAAATGTTGCTGGAAGCCAGGCATGGTGGCGTACTCCGTTGCTGGAACATTCCTTTTGGTTCTTTTAGTTCCATGTGTTGAAGATCTATCCAGAGATGAGGGCATCGTTTTTAGTAATGGTCAAATTTTTGCTTTTAAAAAAAAAAAAAAACATGAGAGCATATAGTATCTTGAAATCCTTTGAAAGTCATTTTTATAAGTAGTGGCTGCATTTCTCTTTCTGATTGGCCTGCCCCAATGCACTCTGCTCATAAAAGACCTAATAATTTCCCAGGTATTACTTAGAAGGAGTATTTTGTTAAACTATTTTAAGTAGCTTTAAAAGCTTACAACTGTGTTCCTAAGAGTGGTTTTTAAACACTACTTGGGGACTAACCTAACTGGGGAAAGTATACTCATTTGTATCTTAAAGAAAAAAATGCAAACTACTAAAAAAAAACTTACTTGCATGTCAGTGGTGTTTCGTGCGGTTTATTTACTTAGCAGTGCTTCGGTTTTATAGAGAGAATCTGCCTGCCTGGCCTCCCAAGTCCTGGGACTAAAGACATGCGCCACTGATGCCTGCCTCATTTAAAAACAATAACAACAAAAACTGGAGCTCAGATGCATGGCTAAGCTCACCAGACAAGTACTACCACTGAGCTACATCCTCAGCACAAAGCTCAATTTTCACAGGACAAACATATTTTGAAAATTGAAATAGAAGCCAATTTAAAATAAAACGCCTTTCAAATACTTTCAAATGGCAAATCAGGTGAAAACCATTTTTTTTTTAACTACAAATTACATTTGAGCAAAAATAAATGAATTTAGGTATATGATCACAAGACAAAAATAATTGGTTTACAAAAAGAAAATTCAAACTGACCACAATGTCTACTTTTCCTTCCTACTTTTTAACCTACTTGGTAACAGATTTTAGTGGTTTCAGAATAATTTGCTGGGGTGGGGGTGTGCGGCTGGAGAGATAGCTCAGCAATTAAGAGTTCTGGTTGCTCTTAATTCTTTCACAGGACCCAGGTTCAAATCCCAGCACCTACATTGTCATTTGGCAACTGAGGATGGCCTGGGTTCCACAATGGGTGGGTTGGTCCAGGCACTGCTTGCTTCTAGACTAGAACGAGGGACCGATTCCTCTCTCAGGAAGGGCTAGAGTTCCTTCCCTTTGAAACAGGGTCACTAGGGCAAGGCTCCTGGGAGAGATAGAAATGATTTTCCACCGGTGTTACGGTTTAGCTCTTCTAGAATGAAATTGCTGGTATCAGACAGCAGTGGAGACTCGGGAGCTCCAGAAGCCCATGATGATACCAAGTGTTACAGCCCTTTGTTTAACTGCTGTGCTAAGAACAGCAGATAGGTGTTTGAACCTGGCGTTGTTCAGCTGTGTGTTACCTGCTTAGGTGAAAGCTTCCTTCTGTGTGGGCTTGGGAGATCTTGTATCCAGAGCCCTGACACCTACTCGATCTGTGACAGGGCTCAGCCACCTAGGTATTCGATAAAGGGCTTTTATGTTCACCCTAATATATTTACAGATGATGGAAAAGCAATTAAAAATGCTTATTGTGTTATTTTTCAGGCGCTGTACTTCAGTATAGAGCATAGTACATGTGTCTATGAATGTAGTTGAATGCCCTGTCCTTTCTGTTTCACTGCGCTTTTCTGATTGGACTAATTTCAGCTCACCAGCTAGGCACATAGTCTACCCTGAGCTTTACATATATCCCAAGCAGACCAGAGACAGTACAGGGTAATGCTAACATATGTGCATACACTTGAAATGTATCCCCTTTCCTCTTCTTATGGTTGGTTTTGGGGATTTGGGTTTTTTTGTTTTGTTTTGTTTAATTTTGTTGTTTTTATGCTGACTCTCTGTGACTTCGGGCTAGCACATTTATCCTAGGCTCTTCAATTTTTTCATGATTTACCCTCACCTGAGTGTTTACACTGGTTGTATCTTATGTATTTTCTCTACATTGTTGCTTTATTCTCAGAAGAAGCCTGGAATACACTTTGATCTCTGTTTAAACAGCCAAACAAAAACAAATTGGAGGACAGCCTGCCCAAAGTTTCAGGCATTTAGGTGCCAGAGCCCCGTTCGTCCCAGTTTGACTAGTGAGCCAAAGTTTTAAACCACAACACAGTTTGATGTCACCCAGAAAATATTGGCATTTCTTCCTACCACACAGAGCTTCTGTGAAAAATTGAATGACTTAAACATGAAAGGCCAAATGACCTTCTTAAGGTCCCTGTTGAACTTTCACTTAACAAGTACAGCAGATACACTTCCATTACTATTACCAAATCTTCATTTTTCTGTTTACCACAGAGTATGCCTCTCACACAAAAAGTTTTAAATAAATGGCATAACAATTCTTTTAAATTTATAAGGAAATATTATAGCCAATTTCGGCAAGTTTAAACGCTAACCGGCAGAGATATAATGCTGCTGCTGTGTAAAACACAGAAGGCTGAAGAGGAAGCTACACTGACTGCATGACATTGTAATCACTAAGGAAATTTCATGCTGCTTAAAATAGCTTTACTTTTCTAGCATCCAGAGCCTCTACAGACACTGCTTTCTTCAAAGGAAACAAAATAGTATCTTCAGCAGATGATTCCAAGTGTAGCATAAAAGCATTCTTCCCAACCGAGGTCTTAAATATGAGGAATGCTTGGCCACTATTCCGATTCAGTGTAGCCATTACTAAAGCCACCTCTTTCATAGCACCCTAACTAGTGGCACACATAGACACTTCACAGTAATGGCCACTTGTATCAGTTAACTTGTTACTATTTGAAAGCACTCTTCCAGAACTGTAAGTTGCAGCCAGAGGTGGCAGAGTCAGAGAGTCTACCAAGTTCTAAGCCAGCCAGAGCTGTGTACTGAGAGTTCCTCTCAAAACAAGATACTTCAAGCAAATTAATTTCTGTAATAGCTTCATAAGAAGTCAATATCACACTAGTAATCTCTTGTTTTATAGTTGAGCCCTACCTAAGACATCCTTTCTAAACTCACACAGCTAATTACTAGGTATGTACATATGTATTCAACAAATTTTTGAAATTTATTTTATAGCTATTTATTTGAACTGAAAATCTTTGTTTTTACACTTGACTTTTATATGGAAAATAAATGCAGTCTTTAAGAACTTAATAAATCAACCAGGCATGGTAGCACACACCTTTAGTCCCAGCATTCCAGAGGCAAAGTCAGGCAGATTGCTGCAAGTTTGAGGCCAGCCTGGTCTACAAAGTTGAGCCAAGGCTACACAGAGAGACCCTGTCTCAAAAAAACCATAATAAATCAGTATCAGCCCTCTAAACATGCCATTAAAGCATTCTATCCTAGTTGTAGCTTACACTATTTAAAAGAACAAGCCTTAGATCAGCAGCTTTCAACCGTCCTAACCCTGCATCTCTAATACAGCTCTTCAGATTATGGTGACTTCTGGCCATAAAATTGTTTTTGTTACTACTTCCTAGCTGTAGTTTTGCTGCTGCTATGAATCATAATGTAAACATCTGACATGTGGGATATCTGATGTACGACCCCCACCTGCAGGTCGAGCACCACTGCCTTAGAGTAATTGACCTGCCAATCCTAGGCACAGCTACCTTAGACTCCTAGTTACCTTTGCATTTATATACTAAATGTTTCTTCTTGGAATGGCTCTAAGAATGCCAAAAGAAACCCATAGAAGAGTTAAGAAATAGAGGAAACTGGACTCATGTAACTGGGATGAAACATAGTATCTGAAGTTAGGGTGGTAAAAAGAAAACAGAGCCTGGCATAGTGGCTCACAGCTGTAATCCCAACACTTGGGGAGGCAGAGGCAGGAGGATCTCTGTGAGTTCGAGCTTCAAAGCAACAAAACAAGTACAGGAAACCGAAAAGAAAAGAAAAGAAAAGAAAGAAAGAACCTAACAATAAAGACTAAAAGAAAAGGGACTTGGCATGTCTCTTAATGCTTACTGACCTGACAGAGATGTGTGCCAAGGACTCTGAGCTACCGAAGAACCTCAGCTAAGCTCCTTAAGCCCAGTGGCTTGTAACGTAGTAAGAACATACTAAACACTTTTTTCTACTATAGACAGAGCCACATGGAAGTAGCCAATGGGAGAACCAATAGCAAACTGTTTAAATGTATTTTATGGAAGGTGAAATACAGACGGGTTTTGGTTTCTTCTATGTACATACGTACGTACGTACATACATACATACATACATACATACATACATACATACATACAATTTCAGATGCATTGATTTCCATAAGTAAATAAATAAATACATACAGGTTGATATGGATGGGTGCTATGAGCACCAGTACACCTGCTAGCTGTTGTGTTGTTTTTGGGTACAGGCCACCTTCCTGAAAGACTCACTTCAGGTGGGGGCGAGAGTGGAATTACTGTGGGAAAGGTAATGGCATAACACAAGCATGGGGTTTTTAAAGCAGCTTTGGCTGCGGTAGACTATGGCTTCAGGTTCGCCTTCTGAGACAACTGGATATTTGAGTCACTCATCTCTTCACTATTTTCAGTCCTTCAAGTTAATGGGAAGTAGGTTGTATTTTTCAAATATTTAGGACCCCCCAAACCATTGATTTTTCTTTATTGCATATTTTGTGGATAATTATTTGCCATTTTCTCAAATATTTTAGCTTATTGCTAAGGGCTAATTGTTTTCATTGTAATTCACTGAAAAACTAATGTTTCTAGAATTGAGCTCAGAAAACGGCAACCATAATCTCATTTTCTCAAGTTACTGCTTTTCCTGGGTGGTATTTCTAATGTCAGGAGAATTGAGCACTGTTGTAGGTGACACCCTTAGAGTATAGGAGGAATGTCTGTGTTAGGCCGAGTTCCACCTGAAAGCCTCGTGACAGTGAGCTTCCCCTGCACTCGTCCTGTGCTCTGATCCAATACCAGGCAGAGGCAAGGTGGGGAAGAAGGGCCTAGTTGAGCTCACAGTTTGAAGGTCATGGTGGAGGTCTGTGGAAGGCAGCTGGCCACTGTCTACAGTCAAGAAGCAGGTGGACATGGTGACGGTGCTCAGTTGCTCTCCTCGTGAAGTCCAGGGCCCCAGCTGTGGCCTTGTCTCTTCCTACCTTAGCTAACCAAATGGAAATCCCTCACAGACATGCAGAGGCATGCTTCCATGGACTCCAGCTTCTGTCAAGTGAGCAGAGTCACTATGGGCCCCCAGATACCCCTGTAGACTTGGGGAGAGTCTCCCCATTGTTGAACAAAGCCTACTCGTCGCAGGATGGAAGGAAGCTCGTCCTTCCCCGTCCTTCCCCCGTAGCTTTCATAGTTAAAATGCAATCATGAGGCAACATTTTGTGTTATTTTTATTGAGCTTTTTAGTGGCATACTGATTTTATCACTTAGAACTGTTCCTCCTCTGGAGCCTGACTTAAGGTAAATGGCAGCGCCCCACCCCCACCCCATCCCACCCCCCTCACCCCCCCACCCCGGTCTCAGTACAGAGGTTGCAAACCAGAAAGAAACAGTGTTTGCTTAGTGTTGGAAAGTGCTTTAAACTTCACAAGTGTCCTTAAACAGAAAGAACTTAGCAGACAATTAAAATACACGGTTAATTTTAAAGGTATAGAAATCTCTTTTTACAACTTGGTTTCCTAAAATGATAATCCAGCTCCTCCCTTGATCCACAGTCAACAGATATAGTTTACATATTTTCTTAATGTGTTTTGTGACATAAATATACAGTCTTAACAAAGAGTTTCTGTTACATTTCAGAATTTTTAAAAAGCCGGAAAACGGTGGAACAAGCAATGAAGTAAAATTTAAAACAGTAAATGAGTAGACATTGTATTTTAGTGACAATAACTATGCAATAAAACACAGCATAGTAGCCGGGCGTGGTGGCGCACGCCTTTAATCCCAGCACTCGGGAGGCAGAGGCAGGCGGATCGCTGTGAGTTCAAGGCCAGCCTGGTCTACAAAGTGAGTCCAGGATGGCCAAGGCTACACAGAAACCCTGTCTCCAAAAACTGAAGAAAAAAAAAAAAAAAAAAAACACAACATAGTAACCTTGAAATAAACTAATTATTTAAGCTGTATTAAACTAAGAACTCATTTTCATCCCACAAAGATGCTCTCTCCCCTGAGCCACATCTGCCAGCCCATCAGTCTATTCCAGTTTGTAAGTTTCCTGGTTTTCATTTTACAGCTGTATGCAGGAGCCATCCTTGAAGTCTGTGGATGAAAATTGGGGAGGTTCCCTCAAGTCCAAGGTATGTAGCAATCATTTGCAAGAATTCACTAACCAGTCCTAGGAATGTGGATTTTCAGAAGTACACTCTGTAACGACATAAATGTTTTCACATTCTTTTTTCTGGGGGTGGAGTTTTAATAGGAACTGATGCTGACCACAGTATTTCTTTCTTTCTTTCTTTCTTTCTTTCTTTCTTTTTAAGATTTATTTGTTTATTATTATGTATACAGTGCTGCCTGCATGTACATTTGCAGGCCAGAAGAATGCCCCACAGTATTTCTTATAAACAAATACAACATATGAAAGTTAGATTTAAAATAGAATGAAATGACTCTTTAAAAGATACTCTTGTCGGGGCTGGGAAGGTGGTTCAAGAGATTAAGAGCACTATCTGTTTTTCCAATGGTCCTGAGTTCAATTCATAGCAACCACATGGTGGCTCACAACCACCTATACTGTGATCTGGTGCCCTCTTCTGGCATGTAGGGCTATATATATATATATATATATATATATATATTTTTTTTTTTTTTTTTTTTTTTTTTTAAGATACTCTTGTCAGGTATAAGTTTTAGAGTGGCTTTTCTTTTAGTAGAAGAAATAGAATAGAAACATATTCTAGTTTTTGGTTTTTCGAGACAGGGTTTCTTTGTGTATCCTTGGCTGTCCTGGACTTACTTTGTAGATCAGGCTGGTCTCAAACACACAGAGATCCATCTGCCTCTGACTCCCAGAATTCTGGGATTACAGGCATGCACCACCGCACTTGGCTCTAGTATGTTTGCCTTTTTTTCCCCCCTTGGTTTTATATAAGTTACAGAATGTTGCATTAAGGTAGAGTAGACAAATCAAAAAGAAAAGAATTACCACAGAATTTAGAGGCACACTGCAGATTCATGCAGTATGTGTCCTCACGGGAATTTCAGTGATAGATATGTAAGGAAGCTGTCAAGGTGTGCTCTTGAGGTTACGCCCACATCTTCAGGAAGCCTTCGCTGGGGGTTTTCTAGTTTATCCTTACATGTTTACCTTGAAAATCAGCTTTATGAGCATGCAGGCCATGGTGCTTACATGTAATCCCACCACTTGGGAAGCAGAGCCAGGTGGGTCACTGTGAGTTCAAGGCCAGCCTAGTGTATAAAAATGAGTTCTAGAACAGCCAGAGCCACGCGGTGAGACCCTGCCCTCAAATCACAAAAGGGGGGAGGGGGATCAGCATATCACATGAAGCCTTCTTGAGGAAACTCCTCTTTGGGTTTGGCTGGTGCTTAGGATTGGGTCTCACAGTAGTCCAGCAGGGCTGCTCTCCTGTGGCTGTGCGGCTCCGGGTCACAAGCATGAAGCAGCACCTAATCTGCTTTGATTCTTGGCACAAACTCAGTCCTCCACGCACCGCCTCAGCCTCCTAAGAGCTGTGCCTACAGATGCACATCCCTGCTTAAGTTCTAGAGATAGTCTCAGCTGCTCCCCATTGCCGTGTAAGATTCATCATGAAACTGCCTCAAAAGTAAAAGGTGGAGCCGGGCGTGGTGACGCATGTCTGTAATCCCAGCACTCAGGAGGCAGAGGCAGGCTGATCTCTGAGTTCGAGGCCAGTCTGGTCTACAAAGCAAGTCCAGCACAGCCAGGGCTGTTACACAAAGAATCCCTGTGTCAAAAAACAAAACGAAACAAAAGTACAAGGTGGGTCTGTTGATCTCAGGTGGGAAGTGGGGACCACTAGTGTTGTCCCTACATTCTATAAGTTAAGATAATTAGAATAAAAAACAAATAAGACCCATCTTGAAAGGATGCAGTTGTTCCATGCTTTTCCTGGGTCTCACTTGCTGCTTGCCTTTTAACAACCCTAGCAGGGGAAGCAGGATTATAATGTACAATGATTAGCCAGAGGATACAGAAAAGAACAGTGTCACAGACTCAAATGCAACCTTTATAAAACTCACTGATAGGATTGTGCTTGTAACTTGCAAAGCTTTGTGAGATTCCTCGCTCCTGACTGACTAGGCTCCATATTTGCATTGGTAGTCTAAGTACATTACTGCATAGAACCAAGAGCGTTGAACTTGAGAAACTGTCAGTATTTTCCTGACTGACTAAAGCTCAAACATTGTGTGGCCTTTTGTTTAGCTTACTGTTTTAGTCTGTGCTGAGGATGGGGCCTGAGAGCTTGCGCAAGCTACGCCAGCGCTCTGCTGCTGAGCCGTGTGTCTGGCCCTCGAGCATGCATTTCAGTGCACCTTTTCAGTTCAGTTTCTCCATCAAAACATGGGGGCTGTTCTGACTGTTACAGGATGTAAGATTATACTAATAAACAGTTTGACAGTGAGAAGACAATGGTTCTTTTGGAGTCCTTAATATATTTATGTTATCTTTTTGCTTTTGAGGGGGAGGTTACAAGTGTAGAGGGCAGGTATGAAGGGACAGGAGGTGAACGGGATTGGGGTGCATGATGTGAAGTCCACAAAAAATCAATTAAAACTTGAATTAAAAAGAAAAATATTTATGCTAAAGAAAGGACATTGTTTTATCTTCAAGTTAATGTTTAAGTTTTTGGTTCTTTAGTTCCTTCTTTTCATGTATCTTTGTCACTTCAATATAGTGAACTCTTTCTCTGAACTAAAAAATGCTTATTACCTATTAATTTAACAGCATTTGTGTAGGTATAGCTTAGTGATACAGTAGCTACCCAGAGTGCATGCCTGAGGTCTTGCTGGCTTTGATCACTGTCATCAGACAAGGTGAGGGAGATGAAGAGAGTGAGAACCTTCATGTTTATTTGTCTTGGTGCTGGGGATTGATTCTCAACCCAGCAACATGGGTGGGTGGGTGGGTTGGTTGGTTGGTTGGTTGGTTGGTTGGTTGGTTGGTTGGTTTTTATTGCACACAGCTCTGGGCTGCATGACATTTTCATACAGATACATAACATACTTTGAACATGTCCCCACTCCTACCCCAGCCCCTCTTTCCCTCCATTGGTCCTCTTGGTTCCCCTAGACAGTTTCCCTTCTGTTTCTGTGTCATCTATAGATGTAGTTGTATATTATCTACAAAATCTAGGAACCAAGTGAGAGGAAGCAAACAATGTTTGTCTTCTTGACTGACTCATCAGTTCACCTAATGCACTATTTTTATGGGTGCCTTTATCTTTATCTCTTGGAGATCTAAGAGAGTCCTAGCTTTCATGGCATTAAAGAATCCATGCAGCCATGTGGTCTGTGCAATACCATGAGTATATATAGTCTCAAGTAACTGCTGAAAGCTTCCTTTGCTGCCTGTAGCGCATGACTGGCCTGTTACAGTACTCTCCTCTTTCATAATTGTGCTTCTGGGTCTAAGTTTAGCAAAGACTCGTCATGGCATTCCTTTGAGCCTGCTCACTCAGTCCAGGCCAGGAAAAGGCATTTGAGTGAGTGGAGTCATTAAATGTACAGACAGCTCTGCTCTGTACAGGGAGGGCTTATTAGTCCATTTTCCATAGTGGTTTCTTACAGAGTTGAAAAAATGGCCTGAATAGCTGGAAGTGGGTTAGATGGTGTTTTGAGACATATAGGATTAGCCGCTTAGGTAATCTAAGATACAATGTTATTGGCTGTAACATTTTTATTTTATTTTCAATCTTTGGGT
Source organism: Acomys russatus (assembly GCF_903995435.1). Classification (NCBI taxonomy): domain Eukaryota; kingdom Metazoa; phylum Chordata; class Mammalia; order Rodentia; family Muridae; genus Acomys; species Acomys russatus. The sequence goes on from NC_067159.1 coordinate 45,560,254, forward strand.
TTTTTGGGGGTTTTTGTTTTTCTTTAGTTGCAAAATCTCTTATATGTTAAATTACAGTTTTTACATATATATATATATTCTTGAATTTTCTCACTGGCAGTGTTCTGCTGCCCTAAAATTCCTATTTTTCTATAAAAATGGGAACATGTAAGAGAGAATACTTTTGTTTCATGTTCATTAATTTCTTTGTATTATAACTTTGATAATGTTCCAAGTCCCCCCCCCCTTTTTTAGTACTTAACCACAGTCTTAGGTGATTATTTGCTTAGTGTCTTTTTTTCTTCACTAGATTATAAATTTAATAAGGGTGGAGATTATATATTATATATGTCTTAATGTATCATACCTTTCTCTTTGCTATCTGTCACATAGTAGATATCCAATAAATCTTTGCAAACTTTAATTTTACTCTATCTGTAATATATTTAAATATGCGATGATTTAGGTCCCTGTTTTTTCTAAATAGTTGACAGTTTCCACTGAATAACCACACAAGCACATGCCTCGAGTGCACATATCCCACTGCTCCCACCACCCTTGTGTCTCTGGCTGGTACCTTCGTCACATGAAGAGTCTTAGCTATTTCTCCTTTGGAGTTTTTGACTCAGCTCGTTGTTGTAGGGTGGGATCGGGTATCGGCAAACTCGTTTTTCTATTTCTTTTGAGATGCCCAGCTGTTCCCAGCTAAGCTAAGCTATCATTCTGTCAAGCCCACAAAACTCCCTTTGGAATTTGGGGTGCTAGTTAATTTGAATCAAGATCTTAAAGTTTATGGGGATGCCTCTACATTTATTCATCATCAGTTTAAATTTCCTTGGTTTTCACATAGGGCATGTTTGGTTTGTTTCAACATCTGGATTAATCTTCAGAGCTAGTTTGGATTTAGATATGACCTATTTGAATCTTTTTCTCTTTTAAGCTTTTGTCAGAAGTGACAAGCCCAAACTGTTCAGAGGTCTGCAGATCAAGGTAAGGGGCCATGCTGAGGCCTTATCTTAAAGAGTCATGTGTGACTTGTATAAGAGCTGAGTCGAATGTTTTCACAGACTTTGACCCTTTTCTCCCACCCTTTCTCACTATAACACCCTGGGTTAGGTGGTGTGGTGCACTGTCTGAAATTAAATCACTGTTCTGATCTACTTTTAAAAACACTGTTTCATGGTGTGTTTTCACTTTTCATGTAAGCTTGCTTTAGCTAAAATACGAAGCAGCTAGACTGTTTTAAACTTACAACTTCTGGCTATTGGCAATAAATGGTTCGTTAATCTTTACCCACAGTTTTTGTCATGTAATATTTAAAAGTAAATGTGATTTCTAAAGCCAGTAAGGCAATGACTATAACCCTGAGCCTCGGCAAGCAGGACCAGTGCTAAGTTCTAGGGTCTGTAAGACTGCTGGCTGTGCTCTCAAGTAGCTGAGGCACATGTCCTTGCACCATAGTCAGCGCTCAGCTCAGGCCTCAGACAGCGTCACTGGTGACTGACAGGAAGCCATTCTACGCTTAACATCTCTGCCACTTGTTAAGGGGAGGGGTTGGGTTTTTTCTATTTTGCGAAATATTTTTGTATATCTGTTTTTATGACTGTTCTTGTCTTACTTGCTAATTGTAAGGGGTGCTCTAACTAATCTCCAGGTGCCGTGCCGCCATGCGCGTGCTACGCACTCAGCAGCCCCAGTTCTCTACACCTTAGTGGTTTGAGTTGCTAAAATTTTGTTGAGAAACTGAATTATTGTCTAGCTAACCTATGTGTGTTTTTGGACAAAGACTAACTTGAAATAAATATTTTAAATTTTAGAAATAGTTTATATAGTAGCCTAATCAGAAATGTTTAGGTATTGTTCTCTGTAGTGTTACTGTTAACCCACACACACACAAGTAGTTGAGAATAAGCTAAGTGCTTAGCATGTCCAAGGCTTTAGTAACACAAAAAAATAAAAACATGATAAAAATACCAGATTTCACCTCCATTCCTAGAGTTAAAACTTTAAAACTGAAGCGTGTAGGGGCTGGAGAGCTGGCTCAGCAGTGGGGAGCATTTGCTGCTCTTGCAGAACACCCGAGTTCCGCTCTCAACGCCTGCCTAGCTGCTCTCACACACCTGTAACGCCAGCTCTGGGGACTCAGTATCCTCTTCTGGCCTCCAGGGACACTGCACACACATGGCTTACACTCACCTGTATATCCCACAAAACAAACAAATACACCTTCAGAAACTATAAAGTCCTACTCACCACTACTACATGTTTAGTTGTAGTTTTACTTAATGTGGAAGTGGATTTTATCTCAGTAAGTGTGTTCAATTTATTGTCATCAGTTGTTCAGCATTTGTCTGTCACTAACATAAAGTGTTAAGTTCACGGGATCTGAGAGAGCTGTGTCTTTAATAAGTACTTTCCACATCCAACAATGGGCTTAAATTTGGCTCAAATCATCTCTGCCAACACATGCTTTTCTCTTTGAAGTAACATGTAGTTTTCTTAGTTATTATAGTTTATGAAATCACATGAGTGTGCTGAAAAAGACTTTCTGTTGATTGTTACGTTGTATGTAAAAGCTGTTAAATTATTAGCATAATAAATCCAGCCATTTTGATCTTGGTTGAGAGTGAAAAGCCTCCTTCTAGGCAGACAATGATGATGATATCTCTGGTCTTTGTAGTATGTTCGAGGTTCAGACCCTGTACTAAAGCTTTTGGACGACAACGGGAACATTGCTGAAGAACTAAGCATCCTCAAGTGGAACACAGACAGTGTGGAAGAGTTCCTGAGCGAGAAGTTGGAACGCATATAAGCCTTCTGTTGTTGTACTTTTGTTACTATCAAATGAACTATCACAGCACCTAGAAGATAATTTAGTTTTGCACGCTTACATTGGCCAGTCTTCTAATTAGAAGTTGAAGTAGCACCACAGCCCATAATATGCAAGGATCTGGCAAGCTTGACAAACGCGTTTCTTAGAAATTTCTGTTCTTCTGCACTTGTTGATATCATCAGTGAAATGCTTTGTAAGAGGCTTCTGGTCAATTATGCAAATAATAGTTTGTGATAATTGGTCCAGTTTTATAAACAAAGGAATTTTAAATAAGGGAAGCTAATAAAGGAGATGCCTCCCTTGCTGTGTGCTCTTTTGAAAGCAATTGACGGAGAGCTACAAAACAAGTAGGATACACTGAGCCTCAACAATGTGCCTGCTCCCCAGAGCTCTCAGATCTTTTGTATTGCTCAACTTTCTTTTTAGTAAAAGTGTTTGTAGTTTATAATGAATGTGCCACATAAAATTTTTGTAGCCTTATTATTATGGAACAGACTGAAGATCTACAGTAAGAGTGTAGTACTCATAAAGGTTTGCATTAATGAGGATTACACAGAAAACCTTTAAGGATTTGTGTAGATCTGATAATTGGCAAACTTTTTAAAATATTCTTACAGAAGAGTTCCGTTTACATATGTTCACTTATTGGACCAAAATATAAATAAAAACTTTAAAACATGTTTGTCTTTAAATTACTCAGTTTGTCCTTTCATGATTCTCAATGCGTTCTTGTTTTCCATATAAGTTCTTTTTTCAGCCAAAATACAAAAATGACTGTACTAATTAGAATTTCATAACTTCTTATGTAAGCAGTGAAGACTAGTTATTAATTATCAACTATCTTTTGTCAGGTAACATCTAAAATGAAGCTTTTTTTAAAGTCAGTAAGACAGTGAGGACAAGCCTGTTTGATTTGGCCATCAGAACAATATAAGAAATTCTGGCAAAAGAGTGTCTGCCTTTGAGCACTGTGGTAACGACAAGGGCGGCACTTTGACAGTGCAGGTCTTGGTGAATGTGCCAGTGCTCCTTAGTGGTTATTGCTATTTTAGAACAAGAGGGAGATTTAGCCAGTTGTGGACAGAGAAGCTGCCACCACAGACAGAAGAATAGAGGTATTGAAGAATGAAACTTCAAAAAAGAACTTTTGGCATTGACATAGAAAATAAATTGGACTGGTTTCCGGGCAGGAAGAGCCAGTTAAATGAGTGTCTGACTGGGGAGGGGAGCAAGATTGCTAAAAAGAGACCTGAAAAGTCTGTTGTCTTCAAGTGATGAGAGATCTGAGAAGCCACACCCACAGCATCCAGAGCTGCAAGCTCAGAGCTGTGGCTGCTGGGATCTGCTCCATCCTACATGTTAATCAGCCAATTCAAAGTGGGTTTTGCCAATTGAAATCAAAGAACAGCTTTTTAAAGAAACAAAACTATTGATTACCAAGAAAGGGATATACATTATGATCTAAAAAGCACGCCATTTTATACCCAATTCCTGGTGCCTGATTGGTAACTTTACTGCTTTGTTACTTCCAATTTTGGCAGAGGTTTTTTCCTTTTTAATAATGACTTGCGAGTGAGAACTGCCTCATTCTGTTAGGAGGATTGGGCTGGAAAGCAATTCCAAAATCAAAAGCAGAGTGTTCTCTCTCTCTCTATTAAAGACACAGAACATGTGAGCACATAGGCTGACAGAAGTGAGGCCCGAGGCTCCCAGGCACATAATTGCTCGCTTCTAGGAACAAAGGTTCCGTATTCACTAACTGACACCACAGAACCCAGGAGTCAGCTGTGCTACACAGTCTCACTGAAGTGGAGTTCGCATAATAAAGTACCATTCACAGTGCACAGAATCCCACAGCCGTTACTGTGGTGTCCGTTTTCTACATTTTATCACTCCAAAAGGAAATCCTATCGCATTAGCGACTATTCCCCATGCCTGCCTCAGCACACATCCTCTGTCAGTGTTGCATCAGGGTTCAACTGTGCGATAATAAAGTTAATGTCTCTATAGCCTGATGGTAACTGTACATGGTCCATCATATACTGTTAGTCTGAATGCGGTTTGGGGTTTGGGTTTTCCTTATGTAAACAGTAGAATTGTCCGCTTATCTTTGTTGTTGTTTGAGGATATGATCCAGAACTTTGCAAAATGTGCTTGGCAAGTCCCCTAACACCGAGGCACAACTCCAACCCTTCAGCTTGACTCCCTGAGGAAGAGTCAAAAGCTTCCCAGGTGGCTTATTTCCATCCTGCACTCCCAACAGGGAGGGTGTCTATTCCTGCATATCCTGGCATTTCTTTTCTTAATTTGGGGGGGGGGGGTGGAGACAGGTTTTTTTTCTGTGGAGTCCTGGCTGTCCTGGATTTTACTCTGTAGACCAGGCTGGCCTTGAACTCATAGAGTGCTGGGATTAAAGCTGTGGGCCATCACCACCCAGCTTCCTGGCATTTCTTGATCTCTTACAGGGAATACTCATATGGACATAGGTGTTTGATGCATTAAGAACACCATTCCAGCCGGGCGTGGTGGTGCACACCTGTAATCTCATTGCTCAGGGAGGCATAGGCAGGCAGATCTCTGAGTTCAAGGCCAGCCTGGTCTACAAAGCGAGTTGAAGACAGCCAAGGCTACACAGAGAAACCCTGTTTTGAAAAACCAAAAAGAAAAGAACTTCATTTCCCAATAAGTGGACCTCAGGGGTTTCTTGAGATCTTTGACTGGTGTTTTATATGCCTTCTTTGCTTTCTATTATTTTACTGTACCTTTTCCCCAGCTTCAGTCATGAGTCCAGAGCTGTTCACATAGGATTGCAATCACTCTCTGGTCAGAGGCAACCTTTAAACAGCTCGAAACAAAGCACACAGTTATGGTAAAAATAACAAAGAAAGTTACTACTACTCCTACTACGAGAAAAACACAAAGGAGACAAATGTGGCTAGGGATCTTTGCGAATGTGACGCTCTGAAGTCTAAAAGATGAACAAAAGCTGTCAAAGCGTGAATGGAAAGTGCCCTCTGGTCAGTACAGCCAACCACTCTGACCTTGGGGAGACAGAGTGTGTGTGTGTGTGTGTGTGTGTGTGTACATAAATGGGTACAGGACCTAACTATAGAGGCAGTCTCTTTTGCCTGGACCACTCTAGAAAAACTGGTCATTGAGCCCCAGGGATCCACCTGACCACCTCCCCAGCACTGGGCTTGCAACCAGGCCACCATCACACCCAGGCTTTTCAGATTGCTTTTTGTTTGTTTGTTTGTTTTGTTTTTTAAGGTTACTTGTGCATGCAATACTTTACCGCCTGAGCAGTCTCCCCAGCCCAAGCCTACCAAACAGTGCTCCACGCGTCTGACAGAGCCCAGGGAGTCAGGAAGGAAATAAGAAATGACCTTGGAAAGGAGGCAAAGGTGGCACATTGCATACCATCTTTAGAATTTAGCTGTATTCTAACTTCTCAAAAAAGCCTCAAGTAAGAGAATGGCAACCCAGGTTCAGCTGTAAAGGTCATGGACACCCAAAATCGCACTGATGCCTGTCTCTTGCTTTCACTGAAGGCAGTCTCCTCAGTCAGGGTTCTCATGGACAGTCTGCTCTTTCCAATTTGATTTTTAAAAGTACTCAACTTCCCTTGAGGAAAAACACAAACCTAAGCATAAATATTAAATTGAGTTTCCAGTGCTCATTTGTATATGCTCAGCCCCTGGAATGTTCACTAACCTTGTGAAACAAAGGGACTTTCCTGCTGTAGCCTCCTGAGTCAGACATTTATCACCTTACCAACAGGACCACAAAAATGTATCTGCCTCACCATGTAGCCCAGGCTGACCTGGACCTTGGAATCCTCTTGCCTCCGCCTCTTGGGTGCTGGGATTACAAGCATGCACCCACCATCCCATCGGCCAGTACAGCCAGTGTTTTCACCCAAGATCCCAAGTCTTGTCTGATCTGAATCGTGAACCTTTTGCCTCTCCAGATACAGAGATCTACTCTGGCTGAATTGTATTCTGGTTCTTGCCTTGAGCATCTGGATGAAGATCTTGAGCCCAGACTGATGCACTTCCTACCTTTTCCTGCCCAGTGGGAACCAATAAGCAATGGCTTGAGCCCCCTAAGCAAACTCTCTATAGCTAAGAGTCTTGCAGCAGGAATGCCCCAAAACGTAATCAAAATTTGTTGTACTCACATGTCTGTCCTGTTGGTAGGCCTCCATGGAGCAGGCCACCTGTTTGTGAGACTCCTCTTCAGAGATAGAGCCTTAACCCAGATGGCTTACAGAACTAGCTATCAGTCCCTTCCCATAGGAGCCTGAGTTTCCTTGCAGGGCGGTGAGTGGGCTCCAACAATAAGCATGCTAAGAGGGCCAGTGCCCTTTTTAAATGTGTGGGTCCCAAAATGCCACATCTACCTAAAGGCTTCTAAAACCCAGGTTCAGGGGCAAGAACAGGGATTCGGTGAAGGACTGTGATTATTAGGTTTCTGTCACCATAACAAAATGCCTGAGCTATTCAACTCATAGGAGGAAAGATATTTTGACTCACGGTTTCATAATTGTGGTCCGCAATGTCTGGCCTGTTGAGTTAGAGCCCGTGACAGGAGACACCCAGCAATGAGCTCTGCTCATCTTGTGGTGGCTCAGAGGTGACAACAAAAAGGAACCCTAGGATCCCAATATTCCCTTCTAGGCATGTTGCCAATGAGCACCACAAGCTAAGGCTCGGCCTTCAACACGTGGGCTTGTGGAGGCATTCAGGATCCAACTGTACTCGGGCCAGGTTTAGCAGGTGTCTTTTAAAGATTTTTTTTTTTAGATTATGTATATATGTGGGCAGGGCCATGGCACATGTGAATGCAGGGGTGCCCTCAGAGTCCAGAGCAGGACATCGGATCCCCTGGGACTGGAGCTACAGGTAGTTGTGAGCTGTCATGTGGATTCTGAGAATCTAACTTGGGTCCTCTGTTCTGAGCCAGCTCACCAGCTGCGAGATTTACCTGTCTTTTTTGTGTGTATGTGTGTGAGCCTCCATGACTGTATGTTCACCCGTGTATACAGGAGCTCAGGAGCACCAAATTAGAGTGTCAGATTCACAAAGTGCAGTGAGGGGGTCATGAACTGCCCAGTGTAGGTACTGGGAACTAAACTGAAGTCCTTCCTCTGCGAGAGCCGGAAGAATGTCTTGCTGTTAGCCATCTGTCTCTTTGGCTGCATCAGGAACGATTTAAGAAGCATACACTGCACAACCCCTGCCCAGAACTCCACTGAGCGTGGGCAGCGTAAGTGCTTGTTTCTCTTTTGCTCTCAGGATTTTTCTCCCTTGTGGGACTTTGAGAAACCCTGAGTCTCTAACATCCAACTCCAGATCAGCCCACTGGTTGGGCACTCTGAGGACTCAAGCAGGAACATAAATCACCTTTCAGATATCTAATGTAAGCAAAGCAACTTAGTTGGCTTTGAGCTGCTAGGGAAACTCATGGTGTGACCTAAGTCTCTGTGCTCAGTACAAGGTTGCGGGACATCCATTCACCCCTGCGCAGGTCAGGAGTTGCGCATATCTGTCACTTGAGCTGTAATTTGTATATGAACATTATATTCAGGGATACAGTCTATATTTAATAATTTACATCTCTTCTGATCTATCAACTTGGCTGGGCTGCAGTACACTAGTCTCTTCAAACATTAGACATGGCTACTGAGGAACTTTCTGGGTGTGATCAGCATTTATAAAAATGACCTCCATAACATAGATAATGACCTTAAGAATGGTTGGATAAGCTTAGCACAAAGATAAAATTTCCCATTCATAGAATTCTGTGTTAAGTCTGCAGCATAGAAACCCTGCCTGGGATTTTAGACTGCTGACCTCTGTGAATCCCAGACTTAAGACAGCGCTACTGTTCTGCTAGGCCGCCCTGTGATGGGTTTCAGACTATCCAGCTCCCCCAACTGCATGAGTCAAGTCCTTAAAATAGAAGAATTGTCCATAGAATTTACATAATATGTTCCATTGTTTCTGTTTCTCCAGAGGATACTGACTCACAGCCTCAGTATCGTGTGTGTGGTGGTTGATTAGCCTTCACGTAAGGATTGCAAAGAAAAGAACAGTGCACACAAGAACTATTATTGTAGGTTCCATGTGCAGTCTGTGTTCCAAGAGTGACCATCTGTGACTTGAGCTCCTAAAGCCACCTACCCAAGGTATCTTTACCACAGTTGTGTTCCTCATTAGGAATGACACATGGGGTTGTGTTTGTGTTTGGCTGTACACAGAATATACTGACAGCTAATTAAACAACCACTTAACACTTTACCAGGAAAGACAGCAGATTTTTCTTAAAAGAAGTCATTTGTGTGTGTGTGTATGTGTGTAAAAACAATAATGTCGATTGGCTCAGAAGACTCTAAACAGAACAATAGTGTATAAAATATGTTCTGTGGTTGACTTGCAAACAGACATGGAAAAGTTACTGGATAATAAACCTCTTTTCAAGTTAATGTAATTTTTTTCGACAGAGTCACTGTGTTAGAACAGGAGGAAGTGATAAATGCAATGCCTCTTCAGCTACAGCTAGGCATTTTATTCTGCCTGACATTATGGAATTGTTTGGGAACTAGGAAAAAAAAAACATGATCTAACTCCCTGCTTCTGAAGTAGACACATTTGAGGATGCTGAAAGGTTTGTTCTCAGTAACTTTCAGGAGATCACTATCAACATAAACCACGCAAGTGGCACCTCCAGGCTTCCGTTGTAATGTGGCTGTTGCTAGAAGAATCAGCCCGGAGGGGGAGCAAGGCTGTCAATGGTAAAGAATGGTCTTACTCATTTCCCCATTGGTGTTTCTGCTTCTACTAATGCTTCTTTCTTATTTTCATTTGAGTGGCTCTCACTATGTTAGAGCTAGCTGGTTTGGAACTCCTGAGATCCTGCCTCTTCCTCCCGGTGCTAGGATTAAAGACATGTGCCACCACAGCCATCCCTGTGCTCGCTTGAGGTTGCTCCTTCCTCTCCCTGCCAGTTTCAGAATAGACTACAAGTGGCTGTTGAGGCTCACGCTTGCTGCCAGCCACCCATACAAAGGCATGCCTTGGCCTTTATGTTTGGTATCCCACAATGCTGATCTTCAAGCGAACATTGGGCCTTTGCCTCCTTATGTCCTCAGAGAAAGCCCTCTCAAACCTAGTGCTGAAAGACTTCTCTGGAGTCCTTCCTCCTTCCATTACCCTGAGTAATGCTCTGTTGCTGTTGGTCCATGCCACCTTAAGATCACCGCCCACACTTTAAGCAGAGAAGCTAGAAATGAGCTACATTCTGAAGAGACTCTTTGCAGGAAGACAACCCATCTTTACAAGCCAAGGCATATTTAAACTATGGCATAGCTTACAAAAGTTCAATTAAACAAGCAACTTTGTAAGAACGAATAAATCCATGCAATCTTGAGGCTTACCCCTTACAGATCAGAGAGTCTCAGAATTTAGGGTATATTAGAATTCCCAGTGGAAGTTGTTACAAAGTGCAGAGCATGAGACGACAGTCCCCTCATTCTTCGTCGTCATCATCATCATCATCATTGTTGCCACCCCCCACCCGCAGTTGCCAGTGCAGTGACACTATGCTAGAACAGCAATTGCCTTTGTTTTCACGTGTGTGGGTGTTGTGCGAGCATGCCCATCTATCTATGTGTGTTGGTCTCCTGTGACTGTGCAGGCCAGGAGAGGCTACTGATCCCTTGGGGACTGGAACCACCATGTGGGTGCCGGGAATCAAAGCTGGGTCCTTCTCTCCAGCCCTAGGAACTGCATTGTTAACAATCATTGCAAAATACCACAGCTGTAGGGCCAGAACCATGCGGGACCCTGAGCAAGTGTTTGCCTTTCTGGACCATTGTGTACTGTTTTAAGCAACATCTGCTCTCAGGGCACCCGGCGTGCTTACGTAGCAAAGCCTAAGAATTATCCAGAAGGTGCTACTCCAGATGAATAAGAAAAGACACTAGTTAGAGACTTGTTATAGCCCAAGAAAGCAGTAATGGGGTTAGGGCAAGGTATTAGTAAATAACGATATTTATATAATAATTCAATTAGGATAGATGTATAAAATAGATTGGAAGTTTACAATAGCTATGCAAGCCTATACAGGGATTCCAACACCACTAGTGCCACATGTGTAGTGTGTGTGCCATCTAAAGAAGATAACTGCTTCTCTGTAGCTCATGGCAGTACTTGGGCATAGATGCAGCGTTACCAAATAGCTAGTTTCTCAAGAGAATAAGAGGTTGGAATTTTAAATGTGAAACTTCCTAATTTTTCAAAGAGTAGCAACAGATTTGCTTTTCTTCTCCAAAACTCAATGGAAGCCAAATGTGATGATTTTAGGCACCACAGATCAGTTTCACCCCAAGTGCTCATACCCTCCCTCTGGAGCCCCAAACAAGGTCTCACTAGGTAGCTCTGGCTGTCCTGGAACTTACTGTGAAGACAAGGCTGACCTTGAACTCACAGAAATCCACCTGCCTCTGCTTCCCAAGTGCTGGGAGTAAAGGTATGCAGCACTACAGCTGGCCCCCAAATCTTTGGGTGAGGAGGACACAGGAGCAGGTGTTAAGGGGGGCATGGCCAACCAACTCATAGATGCTGAAGCAGAATTCAGAACTACAACTTAAAAGGAAAGTAAAAACAATCACTTTGATACTGAGTTCAATAGAAGAGGCGGGAGGCTAAAGGAAGGGCTGTGATTAAGAGTACTGGCTGCACTGACAGAATTCTGCCTAAAAATAGGCAAGCTTGGATGCAGGTAGAGTTGATGGCCAAATTCTGCCAAGACAGGGTAAGTAAGTCCTCAATAGTTCCTGCCTCACAAATATGTCTGTCAGATATACTGGGCCAGAAGGCTGAAGATGATGCTCCAATGTTATAGAGAGTTTTGGGTGACTGTTCATGCAGCAAACTCTGTCATTTTTTTTTTTTTTTTTCAATTTGGAAGCTGCTAACCTGCACTTTCTGTCTACTCAAGTAATTTAATTTTATTCCTTCTCAAGTTTCTGACGGGATTGAAGACCAGGTAGTTTAGTTTTACAATTAAGCTTAGTTGGTTAGGGGTTAAGATGTTTTTAGGTCTCTATTCATCGCTCTTGGATGTTCTCAACTCCCGATTTGAAAATGCTTTGCTCCCTAGCTGCTGTTTCTGTCTGCCACTTGCTATTTACTCTTTTTCTTTTGCTTGCTCTGTACTTGATAACCTGATAGCACGGCTACCATAGATCAGTCTCTGGACCGTATAGAACACACGGGCTCCCCTTTGGGCATAAAAAGGTATCCTAATAATACTTCCTTATAACACTCTGATCATATTGGATTACAGCTCACATAAATGACTGGATTTTCACTTATTTCTCTCTCAAGCCCCTGTCTCCAAATGCAGCCCGGTGCTGAGATACTGCGCTTTAGGACTTCAACATACTAATGAGGTACAAAGTTCAGCCTACAACAGTGCCACACATTAGGATTGGGGGAGGGGGTGTAGGAAAATGAGTTGAAAGGAAATTGGCTGGAGGGAAGAAGGGACAGTTTGGAGAAGTCAGAACAGTTCTAGGAAAGAGCTGGATTGGCTGTAAAGCCAAAGGAGGTGTGGCTTATCCGGAGGGAACACTGAGTATATTTGTAAACTAAGAAGAAGCCAGCAAAGAAGAGAAAGTGTAAGGAAGAGCCCACGGGTAAAAGCCATGGAGCAGGGTGGCTTCAAACAGGAGAGTCTGGAGAAGATGAAGTGGGGCTGGTTAGAGCAGCGCCACACGGGGTGGGGATGGGGGGGACGAGGGGGGACGACGTGGGGGGGGCGGCGGAGCGCGCTGAATAGCTGAATAAGAATGGCCCCTACAGGCTCCTATGGCTGACTGCTTGTTGTTTGGGAGGAGGTATGTTTCAAAAGCCCCACCCCAGGCCCAGGCTCACACCCACTCTGCCTCCTGCTATGGATCAGTATGTTAGCTCTCAGCGACTGCTCCATCACCACACCTGCCTGCTGCCACGCTCCCTGCCATGGTGCTTATGGACTCACCCTCTGAAACTGTACCATAAAACTAATATAACAATGGTTCTCGACCTTCCTACTGCTTTAATACAGTTCCTCATGCTGTGGAGACCCCACCACCATAAAATTATTTTGCTGCTATTTCATAACTGTAATTTTGCTATTGTTATGACTCCTGATGTAAATATCTGATATTCAGGATATCTGATAGACAACCTTCTAAAAAGTCATGACCCACAACTTGAGAACTGCTGCTCTCGCCGGGCCTGCTGGACCAGGCCTTTAATCCCAGCACTCCAGAGGCAGAGGCAGGCAGATTGCTATGAGTTCAAAGCCAGCCTGGTTTACAAAGGGAGTCCAGGACTGCCAAGATAACATAGAGAAACTCTGTCTCGAAAAACCAAAAACAAACAAACAGAACTGTTGCTCTTTAAGTTGTCTTGGTCATGGTGTTTTCATTGCAATTGAAAAGTAACTACAACAGAGGGTAACATGCACCTCAACTTCTCAGCGACAGATGCAATGAGACGGTTCACCAGGCCTGATGAGCAGACAAGGGCTGAGCTGTGGCTGCATAAGGATTTGGAATCATTGTGGAACACAGCACAAGAGGAAACAGACAGAGCTGGAGGTGGATTGTCTTACTAGTTAGGGTCTAACTTTGGGTTTTCAGTGATTTGCATGACGGCTAAATTACCTAATTATTCTTTGTCACGTCACTATCCTGTGTGACACCAGGGTTAGTACTGATCATTACGTATCGACCACACTCTGCACATGTGGAATATGGTTACATTTTCAGTAGCATTGTTAGCATTCTGCTCCTTGCATTGCCCAACACCTGCATCCTTGTTTATCAAGCTGTTTCTAACGTCTCTCTCATTTTTTCCCCTTAATCTTCAAGGCCTCAGTGACCTGTGGAGAGCTGACAACAGTACTCTATTTCCCATTCACAACTAAAGTGGTACTTTGCGCCTTGACTCTAAACTGTTTCCATAGCATCCCAAATAATACCTATTTTCCCTTCAAGAACATAAAGCATACCATTCTAATTAAAATAGCATTAAGCACATGTTTCTACCAGGGACGACCTAAAAACTGGTTTTCAGGACAAGATATTGAGGCCAGGCTTTGCTCCTTATTCTGAGGAAGTGCTGAGTTAGGATTTCATGACACCAACAACCATGCAGATACTTTGAGGCTTCTAGAACACTGAGGAATTAACATGACTTCAGCTTAGCAGCTCTTTGACATTCCCTAGGGCCTTGGTTAACATCCTCCCAGCAGCCCCAGAGTCAGGATAACAACTTGACTACAATTCAGCACTGAAGGCTTATTTTTTTTTCTGGCAATGTATTAGTCTGGGTGGTTGCTATTTGTCGGTGGGAGGGTTGCCGTCCAGTCTGAATCACAATTATGTAGTAAAACCTGCACCACCGGTCCTGTTTCTGCTCTTTGCGTCGCTCGGCCCGACTGCAATCTGGTCTCTGTTGCAACTTTGCCACAGAGCCTCTCTTCTCTTTCTGTAGTCTAGCCACCAACCCTCTACTTTTGCTCAGTTTAAGCTTGCACTGCCACTTGTCACCTCTATGCTGAAGCATCTTGCTTGCTAAAGCAGCATTTTCCCAGTTCCCTGCTGTCCTTTACTGTCCACTCCTTCTGTGCCTATCCTCTGCTATTGCAGTTGATGCAAAGGTTAACTCATTGTCCATAGTCTTATTTTTAAAATTAGTTGTGTGTGTGTGTGTGTGTGCTCTATCTGCATGTACACCTGCATACCAGAAGAAGGTATCCGCTCCTAGTATAGATGGTTGTGAGCCACCATGTGGTTGCTGGGATTTGAACTCGATTTCTGGAAGAGCAGACAATGCCCTTAACCACTGAGCCATCTCTCCAGCCCCCATTGCCCACAGTCTTATCTGTCAAATATCAGAACTCAAAGGGCAGCGATGGCACTCCAGGCAGGTAACACCAAGGTCAGCTAGAACTAACAGGATGTGCTGGGGACTTTGGCAAAGAGAAAACACCTGCCATCATACAAAGGACCTTGTACAAACTGACATCGCGTTTTATCACCAAACTTTTCCAGAGAACGCATTCTATTTCTGTAATTTGTGTCACACACCCCCCACACACACCTCCTGGAGGTCTCTCTTATGTGCCATTTACCCTGGTTTACTACTACTGCTGGTTTTTTTATTTGTATGTGATTTAAAGGGACCGTCAGAGCTCCCATGACAGGAAAAACTCACTTTCTAAATAGAAATTTTAGAAATTTTTTAAGGGGTGGTGTTGATTTGGCTTTAGGTTTGGTTGTTGTTTGAGATGGTATTTCATCATGTATCTAGGCTGGTCTTGAACTTGTGGCTTCCTGTCTCTGCTTCCTAATGATAGGATTACAGGCATGCCCTGTTGCTCTTACCTTCGAAGTCAGCTCCCTGCATTTATCCTATACAGTATTAGGAGGACTCTATTCTCTAGTGTTTGGCAAAGGCAAATACATCATTATTTAACATTCTTTCTCACAGAAGCTTTATTTTCTATGGGAAATTTTGCTTAAAGGAAGAATTTGAAGGGAAATCTTACATCTAAAGATTCTTTTCCACACATTCAGAGCAATTAAAAAAAAATAATGATAGAGTACATTCTTTGTGTGTGTGTGTGAGAATAACTGTTTGTGTGTGTGCATACATGTGACAGTGCACATACAAGTGAGAAAGCACGCACATCGATGCTAGAAGTTGATGTCAAGTGTCTTCCTCAATCATTCGGAGCATATGATGTGTGATTGATAAAATGCCTGCGGTGATGAACCGTGTTGCAGGGCAGTTTCAGGTTGGCTAAAGCTGATGCCAGAAGAGTTACTCTTGAGACAGAGATTAGCAAGACCTCATGCTTTCTCACCATGGGTTGTCAGTGGGGCCAGTTCGGTTCGGTTCAGAAACTACTGGCTCTTAGGTCAGGGAGATGGTTCCAAAGTAAAGGCTGATCACACACAAAACCTGACAACCTGAGTCTCGCAGAACAGAAGTTGTCCTCTGAGCTCACATCCCATAGCACATAACCCACATCATCTCCACCTCCCACAATAAATAGATAAAACGTCATCTAAAAAGAGAACTACTGGGGCTGGAGAGATGGCTCAGAGGTTAAGCAGCACTAACTGCTCTTCCAAAAGTCATGAGTTCAATTCCCAGCAACCACATGGTGGCTCACTACCATCTATAATGAGCTCTGGTGCCCTCTTCCGGCCTGCTGGCTCATATGCAGGCAAAATACTATATAAATAATAAATAAATCTTTTTTTAAAGAGAGAGAGAGAGGGAACTATTGACTTTCATTTAGCAGTGACACTGCCCTGTGTGTAGTAGAAATGAGGATGCAGGTTGTTAGGGCTGGGACACAAAGCCTGACCTCTCCTTTCCTCACACATACACCATACCCTCTGACCTCTACTTCTCCATTTCCATCCATGGTCCCGTCCATGTGCCATAGATTAATGTGCTGTGTATCCCCCATCAAGCTGTGCTATTGAAGGATTATTAATATTTAATAATTCATAATTTTAGTATACTCAGCAGTTACTCCTTAACCAGCTATATACCCAGATAACCATACAGAGAGACTAGGATATATTTAATGAGCCTAGAGCAAAATGCTAAGCAATGCTTACTTCATCCTAAACCTCCAAGCTAGTATAGCTTCTTCTTCGCATTCAGATTTCCCTCATTATATTTGCTTTTTACTCATCTCCTAGGTCCAGTTCATTTCTCCTGGTTGTTTCCTGACCCTCTCCTCATGCATCCTTCCTGTCCTTCCTGCTCTTTCTCCTCCCCTCACTGGACCAGGATGCCCCATCCTATTCTCTGTCTTGCTTAGCATCGGTTAGTTGGTTTTTATTGGCAATACAGAGAACATATGGTGACATGTTTACACAAACTTGAGACAGGAGATACTTAGAATAAATATCATAATGCAATATCCAAATTGAAAACAGATAGCTGGGTATAGAAATCGTTTGAATGAACAAGGGTAAACTGTACACCATGCACAAGAACACTATGCTAACAGTGGGCCTAACAGATTGCAGTATTTCCGTCTTCTTCCAGGTCATTGGCCTGCCCTTGCCTCCAACTGACCTCTAACAGTGGTCACAAATGCAGCCTTCCTCTGGATTTGGTGTTGCCTGCGTCGCCTGTTAGACTCCAGGTATCACAAGAGCTGGACTCTGCTCTTGGTACTTCTGTGTTTGTGGGGCTCAGTCCAGTGTCTAGCACAAAGGAGCTTTATAGACGCTTGCCTAATGCTATGACCTGCTCCTTTTCCACTTGGGATTTCCTTATTTTTCATTCTGCAGGAGGCCTTCTCAGTGTCTCTCACCCCCACCAGCCCCCTCTTGTTCAGATTCTTACTGTGGGTGCCAGGCGTGGTGGCGCATGCCTTTAATCCCACCACTCGGGAGGCAGAGGCAGGTGGATCGCTGTGAGTTCTAGGCCAGCCTGGTCTACAAAGAGAGACCAGGAGAGCCGAGGATACACAGAGAGACCCTGTCTTGAAAAACCAAAAAAACCAGATTCTTACTGTGTAACTTAGTGATGTTTTTTTGTTGTTGTTGTTGGTTTTTTTCATCTTCAGGTAAAGCCCCTGATGGCTGTCCTCTGCCACTCCTAGGACATCTGGTTGCTTAGTACACACTGCACTCCTTGGAAGCAGGTTCTTAAATCTGATTATCCGCAACTTGCCATCAAGAGCTCTACCGAGCTCTAAAGATGAGAACTGCGGTGTTCAGCTTTCAAATAAATCAGCTTAATTCCAGGAAAGTCTGAGTAACTGCTGGAAATTAAAGAGCTAGAACAAGCAGCCTTGATCCACGGAAATCTTCCCTACAGCAAAGTCATTTCTTAAGGAGGGTAATAAATTCCACCGATGGGAACTTTCGGGCCTCTCTCTTCCACAGACGCCACCCTCACCCTGAATGGAACCCCCACCTCCACCCCCTTTTACCATCACTGAAGAAGAACCTCTCCAGTGATGCTTCTGGGATCATTTGGTCTACAGAGATTTACTGTCCTCTCCTGTTGGGCTGCCTGCTCGAAAGCCAGGACTCAGGCTGATGTTTGTTCCTCTCCTCCCCTGGAGGAGATTTAATGGCCGTTAACGTTCAACTTCCTCAGCAGCAGCACATGACCTCGAACAGGAGCAACTGCAGCATGGACTTAGAAAAAGAATGGCTGCCCCTGAAAGTTTCCACTTGGTGATAGAAGTGATAAATTTGTTCCTCTACCATTAGGTAATCTGTGACATGCCAGATTAATTAAGGTCATATTTTATCAGATTGAAGTTTGTAGCAGGGCTCTTTCCACTGTAATGATATAAATCTCACTCAAATTGGCCTGATGCAGAAAGGAAGTCTCTAATTGAAGAGTCCAGTGGTATCTGGGTCTACCTACAGCCTCAGAAAAGAGAGAACAGTAGCCCCTTGCCTGCTTCTTGTTAAGATTAGTTTTTATTTATGAATATGTGTGTCTGCCATATATATGTGGGTACCTGCAAAGGCCAGAAGGCAATGCAGTATCACTTGGAGCTGGGGTTATCAACCTTCTGGTGTGGGTTCTGGGAAGGAAACCCAGGTTCTCTGGAAGAGCAGCAAATGCTCTTAAGCCCTGAGCCATCTCACCAGGCCCTATCACCTGCTTTGTAAATAGTTTTTGTGGCACAGAGCCACACGTCTTCTTTTACATACTGTCTAGGGCTGCTCTCAAGCCATAATGCACCGGGTCCTTGCAGGAATCATCTGATATATTTATGATCTGGCTTTTTCCAGTAAAAGCTTGCCAGTCCTTGGCTCCAGGGCTTAGATGATGTCATCAGGATTCTCATCGCAGCCATTGAGTACAGTCTTTCTCCCAGATGACCTTGCTCTCTGCTTCATCCTGTTCTGATATCCCTTCCTGCAAATTGCCTCAGTTGAAAGATCATTTCTTTTCTGGTAACTCTTTGAAAAGCCCTTAAAGTTACTCTCAACTGGGATGAGATAGTCATCCTTCGATTGATGACCCACAGAGAAGAGAAAGTACCCTACATGGCTTAGCCTGAGTTACCCTTCTAGCCCTGATGGGGCTGGGGCCGGCCATATCCAGGACACGTGGACAGAGAATGATGGAGTGTTTCTCGCAAAGGAAAAGTCCTAGCCAGGCAAAAACCCAGCATCTGCAGTATGAAAACTCTCCCCCACCTCAAGGATGAGCACATTCTAATCCTTGACAGTTCCCAGGGCGTGGTAATGAGGCTTGTGTATCATCTCAGACCCCAAGGCAGTCCTCTTTATGACAATGACCTGCTATTGACAAGTGTTCATGTCAGAGTACACCAAGCACTTAATTAGGCATTATCTTGTTTATTCTCCAAACAATTATAAGTGACACATTTTTAATTCCTACTTTATAAATGAGAGGTTTAATAAAAAAAAAACTTGTTCTGAAAAAGTGGGATGTAAAACAATGAGTAACAGCACAGCTTTATTGTGGGTATTGTTCTTGTTGTTATTATGATTTATTATTTTTGTCTTTTCAAGACAGGGTCTCTCTGTGTAGCCTTGGGTGTCCTGGACTCGCTTTGTCCACCCAGCTGGCCTTGAACTCACAGAGATCTGCTTGCCTTTGCCTCCTAAATGCTGGGATTAAAGGTGTGCACCGCCACACATGACATTGTTGTTATTATTAAACACAGTAGAAGTAAGACTTGGGAGGGGGGTGTTTCAAGACAGCATTTCTCTGTGTAGCCCTGGACTCTCTTTGTAGACCAGGCTGGCCTTGAACTCACAGAGATCCATCTATCTCTGCCTCCAAAGTGCTGGGATTAAAGGCGTGTACCACTTCCTCCTGGCCTAGAAGTAAGACTTTTTAATCAGACCAACTGATATCAAGTTCCTGTTCTCAGCCCTTGGATTCCCAGCCAGACAGTACATTACAGGAAGAGAGGGATCATATGTGCCTTTAACCCTGCTGTAGTCACTGTGTCCCCAGTAGGCACACAGTAAACACTTTAACAAATTCATGTCAATGACTTAAACTGTCTAAGCCTGAAGTTTTAAATGTGAGGCAGAAATTGTAAATGCCGATGCTGCATACACTGAACACTCGGCTTGGCGCTACTGCTTATTTACTTGCTGTTAATATGTGACCAGTAAGTAGCAACAATTGCAGCTATTTCTCTCTTCCTTTTCTTTCTTTCTTTTTAAAAAAATTTTTAGTGCTTAATTTTTCCTCACAAATACTGATGGTGCATGCCTCAATCCAACTCTTTTTATTAACTTCTAGGACTCTCGAGGCATTTCATTCAAGTTCTGTGAAATGATGGTTTCTCTTTTTCTCTCCCACAGTATTGAAAGAAATAAAAGCATCTTTCTTTAAAAACACAATGAAGACTTTTCTTTCAGCTCTCCTCCTCCTCCTCCTCGCTCCCATAGAGAGTGCGGTTGGGCTGTAGGACAGTTCTGTTGCCTGGCAGGGGCCTGTAATTCACAGAGAGCCAACAGCAGAGCAAGCCTGGCCCTGACCTCTCTAGACCTCCCTTGCTCCAGGAGAACTTTCTTTCCCAGAATTGCCTGCTGCCATCTGCTGGCCATATGATGTTAAGGCGGTCATCACACTGACTTCTAAGTTTCTACAGGAGCCTCCTCTCACCTCGTAGGCATCTTCAACGACAGACCGTACCAGCAGGCAGGCCAACAGGAGAGTTTCAAGGTCCTCAGGCAAACATAGCTGGGAAGGAGTCCCTCCACAACTCAAACCAGGGAAACCCAAACCATGAATCCTGCCCCTACCTGACAAGCATGCTCTCTTGTCCAAAGCCACCTGTTTCTCATCCCCAGCTCACCTGCCATCCAGTGGCACCTGCCGTTCTTCAGCCACATGCTGCTTACGATTTTCTTGGAAATAGTTTCCTATGGAAAAGTTACAAGAAGAGTACAAAGGATTCCTCCGCAGCCTCGTCCAGCCAAGCCCACTTCTGTTTTTCCAGCGGAATCAGCAGCTTTTTACAAGCATTGGATTCAAGCCAGGGTCACGCGTTCTTCTTCTTCTCTTGTTGGTCTTAGTGTCTTCCACATAGATGCGATGTTCGGTGTTAACGTTGTAAGCAATCGCAGGCCATGCTACAGAATGCTTTCCGTCAGTCTGATGTTGTCTAGCCAGATGTATGCGTTACTGGCTAAAATGTAACAGACCCGGGATCATTTCACTGCATTGACTCTGGTGACACACTGTGTTTCTGATGCTATGGGTTTGGATCACTTTGATGATTGTCCATGTATCTGTGAATGCCATTTGCATGCCTGAAACCCTGGGAGGTCAGAAGACTTTGCCGGATCCCCTGGAACTGGGGCTACAGATGGCTGTGAGCCACCATGTGGGTGCTGGGAATTGAACCCTGGGTCACATGGAAAAGCAGTCAGTGCTTTTAACCACTCACTGAGCCATGCGCTGGCCCTACCAGCTTGCTTTTTAAAATAGAGCCCAGGGCTACCTGCCAGGGGAATACCGTGTCAGACAGTGGGCTCTCCAACATCAGTTACCAATTGAGACGATGGCCCCCATACATGTCCACAGGCCAGTCTGATCCAGGCAATAACCCAGACCCTCAGGTGAGAGTTTCTTCCCCGCTGACTCTAGGCTGTGTCACATTGACCATTGAGGCTGACTAGGACATCAGTCTCCCATAGCTTATGGTCCTGCTGGGCCGCTCCCTCTTCTGCTTGGCCTCACCTGATGCCTTTTTCAGAAGGTTAGGATAGGGGTAGAGGAGAGAGAAGAAGGGGGGGGGGGGGAAATACCGTTTTGTAAGGAAAGAAAAAGATACTCATTCTTACCACCCTTGCTATGAATTATTAAAGGCATGTTCTCCATGGAAGTTCACACTTCAGGAAGAAGGTCAGGACCTGCCTTGCTCGCTGGGCATTGAGGCCCCAGGGCCTAAGACAATGGCTGCTCCACTTCCTGTCTTCCCACCAGAGCACCAAGACTACAGAGACAGACTAGAAAGCCTGCTTCTGTGGGTTCTCGGGTCTGAACCGAGGACCTCATACCAATGAGCTATCACCCCATCCCAGAGTTTATTTGTAATCATTTATTGGTTTATGTGTGTGCTGGGGAATTGGCTTAGTTATTTTGTGACTTAGAGAGCGGAAAGTGATGCTGTATCAGACTCTGTGTAATGTGGCCTCTTTGCACTGTAGACAACACTTCCTGGGGGGCTCCTCGTGTATTGAAAGGGTCAAGCCAGCCCTTTCAATCCTCTTATAATGGCTTAAGTTCTCTTCATGAGAGCAAAGACTTCATTTTTTTAAAATTATTTTATTAAATGTGTATGTGTGCATGCCTGAATATGTGCGCGCATGCGCGTGTGCGCGCGCACACACACACACACACACACACACACACACACACACACACACACACACCACATGCTTGCAAGAACTCATGGAAGCCAGAAAGAGGCATAGGATGCCCTGGAGCTGGCGTTACAGGTGGTTGTGGGCCACCACCACCACAAGGGTGCTCAGAAACAAACCAGGGCCCTCTGCAAAGAGCAAGAGCTTCTAACCATTGGGCTGCCTATCCAGGCTGGGCAAAGCCCTTCGATCTTTGAGAAGCCCACCTCTTGGTGCCACCAGCCTGGGGATTAGATTCCAACATCTGCATCTGGGGTACAAATACTCAGACTCTAGCAGTCACGCGGCTAAGAAAATGGAGTATTTCTGAGCTTTACAGTGAAAAAGAATGGCTGCTGTATTCAGCGGCGGGCTGGCTTCCAGGCCTGCCTCGGCACTCCTGTGCTCACATTTTTTCTCTAATAGGTATAATTATTTGGTCCTAATTTCCGGCAGCAAATGTCAAAATCGGTCTTTGCGCCCCACCCCCCACGCCCACCCCAAAACATAGAGTCCTAATGCATGCGTGCTTTCCTCAAATGAAAGCCATGCTTTTTAGGGCCTGGTGGAAAGGAACAGCTGGGCCCTTTCAGAGGACGCATTAGGAAGTGATGGAGCGCTCAGAAGAGCAGCTGCCACTGAGGATGAAAGCGTTTGCTCAGCACAAAGCACCAGCCTTTTCCCTCCCTCAGAAACCCCGTCTGGAGAGTCACAGAGGCAAAGTGCTGCTGCTTCTTCTGCCTGCTGGAGTCAGGGAGCCTGGCTGGCCAAGAATTCATACACAGCAGAGGCCAGAGCCTAGGTCCAGTCCATGCAAGGTGCTTGGTTGGTGCCTTGGTCTCAGCAGGCCCCTCTGGGCCCTGGTTCGTTGGCTCTGTTGGTCTTCTTGTGAAGCTCCTGTCACCTCCAGGTCATTTTCTCCTTCCCCCCACTTTTCCACTAGACTCCCTATGCCTTGCCCAATGTTTGGCTGTGAGTCTCAGCATCTGTTTTGAGGCACTGCTTGGTGGAGCCTCTCAGAGGAGAACGGTACCAGCCTTCTATCTGCAAGCCTAGCAGAGTATCCTTAATAATGTCAGGGGTTGGTTCTCTCCCATGGGGTGTGTCTTGGGATGGGCCGGGCGTGGTTCGACATTCCCTCAATCTCTGCTGTATTTGCTCTATCTTTATCCCTGCACATCTTGTAGGCAGGGTGAATTTTGAGTTGAGGTGTTTGGTGTTCCCCTCCCTCTACTAGGAGACTTGTCTAATTAGCGAGTGTCCCTTTCAGTCTCCATGGCCCCTGCTGTTTAGGAGTCTCTGCTAGAGTCCCCCTCATATCCCACTGGGAGCCCACCCTGACTTAGGTCTCCGGCTTGTCACCGAGATGCCCCCACCCACAGTTTCTCTGTTCTCTGCAGGCCTTCTGCCCTCCCACCCCTGCTCTCCCCAGGTCTGATCTCTCTGAGCCTCCTCTCCTGCTTTGTTCTCTCTCTTCAGCCACTACCTCTGTCTATTCTATTTCTCCTTCTGAGTAAGAGTCAATCATTCTCCCTCGGATCCTCCTTGTTACTTATCTTCTTTGGGTCTGTGCACTGTGGGATGTTTATCCTGTTCTATATGGCTAAAATCCACATCTAACTGAGTATATACCATTTGTGTCTTACTAGTCTGGGTTACCTCACTTAGGATGGTCTTTTCTAGTTCCATCCATTTGCCTGCAAATGTCATGATTTCCTTGTGTTTAATAGCTGAGTGCCTCAGGTGGTTTTAAATGGATCATTTAAGCCTGGTATGGTGGTCCTCTCTTGTAATCACAGCGCTTGAGAGGCTGAGGCAAAAAGATTATGAGTTTGAGGACTGGTTTTAGCTACACACTAAGACCTGTGTCAACAACCCAAATAATAATGAATGAATGACTTAGCAGCCCTCTTGGAGTGCTTGGCTTGTAGTGAAGGACACAGCTCTGAATTTTCTTCTTTTTAACCATTCATGATTTGCTGACCGAGATATCTGTAAAACCTGGTTTTATGTCAACTTGGCACAAGCTAGAGTCCTCAGAGAGGAAAGAGCCATAATTGAGAAAATGCCTCCATAAGACCCAGCTGTTGGGCATTTTCTTAATTAGTGATCTGTGGGGGAGGACCCAGCCCATTGCTGGTGGCCCCAGGTTCTATAAGAAAGCAGGCTGAGCAAGCCAGTAAGCAGCACCCCTCCATGGCCTCTGCATCAGTTCCTGCCTCCAGGTTCCTGCCCTGCTTGAGTTCTTGCCTGATTCCTTTGGTGATGAACAGAGATGTGGAAGTGTAAGCCAAATAAGCCCTTTTCTCCCCAACTTGCTTTTTGGTCATGATGTTTTGTTGCAGCAATAGAAACCCTAATTAAAACAGGGGGGTTGTTTCTTCTTTTATGTTTTGAAAGGCTTTTGGAACAAAGTGAGCCTCCCAGATAAGCCTCCCAGTGCGTTTACAGGAGTACACCATTGCATCTGGCTGGCTCTTGCTCTTCCGTCTGCTTCTGAAAGTCTTAGAAGCATTCACATCCCAAGGCTCATCTGGATTGGGCGTGTCTCCGTTTCTAGGCTTCCCTGTGAGGTCCCAAACCTGGAACAAACCACTGAGGTGCCTATTTAACATATCAAAGCAGACCTGTCCACCAGGTTCCCCCAGCATCCCCCAGTTCCTACTGGGTATGGTTGGCATACCCCATCCCCTACTCTAAACTTCTCAAGCCCAAGAGCCAGGCTGCTCTTCCTCCCAGCTGCCCTTCGATATATAATCCAGCCATTTTGGTCACCCAGCCCTTTTGCCTTTTGGTCTACCCTTTACCCTCTCGGCCGCCTCTGTCTTCTTTCCTTCCCCTCTCCCCTCTATCCTTTTCTCTTTCCCCTCATAGCTTGGCTCAGGGTCATGTCCACTCTGGACCCTCCCAGATGTCCCTGCCTCTGGCTATGCTCTCCCTTTTATCTACAATAAACTTTCTCCTCCACCAGACCTAGGAGCAGCCGTGTCCTCCCTTTTTATTTCTTTTTTTTTTTTTTTTCATTCACTCTCTTTTCCCTAAAAGAAATTAGGGTGCTATCACCAAATGACTGAACTTTCCTAACACAGCATCCATCTGGGTGGAGCCTCCCAGCAAAGTGGCAGAGCTTCTGAAACACGTGCGGATGTCTATTTGCTGGGCTGGTTACTCTGCCCGCCTCATCCTCCACAGCCCCGTGTGGTACACTGGCTTCCTGGCCATATCATTTCTGGTAGATTTAGCTAGCAACACACCAGCAGGAAATGAGTGGTCAGGAGGAGAGATGGGCTGGGACCCTATTCTAGCACCCAGTCTGCTGTCTGCACACCCTGCCTGGCTGCCCACCTACCCTAACTGTGTTTATGTTGAGAACAGGATGCCTGGAGGCCAGAAGTTGCTCTTCACAGTCACAAGGTTTGAAACCCACCTAGATCCAAAATGGACACTCAAATGATTTCTAGAAGACCTCAGACTTCATTCATCATGCTAAGTGACGTGCCCACCAGCCACCATCACCATCACAGGAAACCTCAGACCGTGAAAGTGTTCTGGGAAACACCTGCTTATTTCAGGACCGGGTATAAATATTCCTCCATTCGATAGCCTGTCCTTCCCCATATCTTTTCTCTGCCCCCCCACCTCTTCCTCTGGCCACCACGAAACCTGCATTACTGTTGTCAAGGCTCAGTTCTGTGCTTTGGCTTTGTGACACAAAAGGGAAAGTGACTCTTCTGAGAAGGTTTCTCTCTTAAGAGAAGACCCCACAGATTGTGGCCTCCTCCCTCACTGTGCTGGAATTTTGGGGCGCTACCTGAATTCTCCGTTAGCTCAGCATTTCTTCCTGAACTTCAGCCACTAATGGGTTTTTAGAAACATCACTCCCTTACCCTTGCCTGTCCCAGGCAAGGATGGTGGTGACAGCGGCCTGTGGTCACAGCCACTGATGCTTCTCTGTCTGTAGATGACTCCCTGGGCTCTGTGCATATTCTTGAAGCGTGACTATCCCTCCGAGGGCTTGATAGCCTGTGGCACAGCGGTAGATCTCTGAAGAGGCCAGTACTTAGTTGAAGAAAGGTAGGTTATTGGGGCTGCATGCCTAAAGGAGACATGGGGACCCCAACTCCTTCCTGTTCTCCTTTGATTCCTGGTTGCCGGGAGGTGAGCACCCTTGCACTAACAATCACTCTTTACTGTGATGACCTGCTCCCTAAATGAAACCTCTGGCAGTGTAAGCGAAAGTAGCTGTTCCTCATGAGCTGACGTCTTGCAGAGACAGGCCTGTCCTGTACAGAGCCTTCTTTTCTCTAGATGAAAATTGAGAGCCGGGCGTGTTGGCGCACACCTTTAATCCCACTCGGAGGCAGAGGCAGATGGATCATTGTGAGTTCAAGGCCAGCCTGGTCTACAAAGCGAGTCCAGGACAGCCAAGGCTACACAGAGAAACCCTGTCTCAAAACACCAAAAAAGGGGGGCGGGGTGGAAGAAAAGAAAAGAAAACAGAAAGAAAAAAAGAAAAAATTGAGCAACAGCCCTGAGTTCCCCTGGATGATCCCAGGGCTCTTGTTAGTCTATGTTCATTTCTCCTGGAATCACCAACTATCAAAGACATAATGATAATGATACTAATAATGATGATGATGATAATAATAATATAAAGCTATCATTTGATGCTTTTACACATTGAATGTTTCTCTGTGTTCTATCAATTTGGTTTCTGTTAACCCTTACAGCAAGCTTGTGAGGAAACCCTGTAGTGCAGGTTTATTTATTGTCCTCATTAAAAATAAAATTGGGGGGGGGGCTAGAAAGGTAGCTTGGCCAGTAAGACCACTTGATGATGACCCAAGTTTGCTTTCCACAACCCACAGCTCACAGCGTCTTATGACTCCAGCTCCTTGGTCCCCACACACGTGTGGGGTTATGGACATGTGGAGCTCATGGACCTTGTTTCCAGAGGGACTGGCATGGAACTGTTGGCGATGGAGCATGTTTAAACCCCAGAAATCTCAAGTTTGAGATTTAAAATCTCATTCTGAGAAGGAAGGTGTGGGACAAAGCGTGTTTTCTGTTTCCAGGTGTGCCTCAGGAACACGTGACATAACTCCAAGGCGCCTACAAGTGGTCAGTCGCGTGAACTTGTCACCTGTTATCTTTCCCCATGTAAACAGAACATTGTCAGCATCCTAGTTCCAGCCAGGAAACACATCCATCCTCAAAACCCCTCCCACTGCCCAAAGTCCCTGTTTCACAGGAAATAAAGCACACGTACCAACTTTTCACCGAAGATCGTCTGAGACCGGCTGCTTTATTCTGAGCTGTAACATTGGGGAAAGAAAGGGCCCCCTTCTCGCCACAGGACTCATCACTGGAACGCCAGACTTGACTGCCAGCCAGGCTGTCGCTGAGGGACCACCGAAGAAGCTCGCCCAACCACCTTGGGCATCTGCTGTTCATCAGTGAGTCCACACGGATTGCTGCTGCCGCTTGGCTCAGTGCTGCAATCCACATTCCAGCTGGAACCTGATCACGCGCAGGTGAACTACATTCGCTTGCACCCCGTCTGCGGCTAAAGCAGCTGGTTAGCCAAGCCATAACTCTGCTGTTCCCGAAGCAGCAGTTCTATTCACCTGAATCAGGTCTGGCTGGCCTCTGCTGTCTTCTGGTGTCAGGAGTCCAACTAAAAGAGCCGCTAACACTTTGTTATGGGGAAATCTTTTTCTCCAGCTGACTAGAAATCCTGTGGCACAGACCTTGTTTCTTGATCCACACCTGCCCACCCCCAACCCTATCCCCCACTAGCCACCCCCAAGCCTGATATTCCTGAGGGAAGCAGAACTCTGGACCACGTGATTCATCTTTTGCCTGCAGACTGGTGTGAGACCCAGGCCCGACTGGGCTGCCTGCCTGTCTTGTTGTTTCATGTCCTGTTTCTAGCAGCTTCCGTGTTGGTCAGCTGGTCATGTTTACTGCTCTGAGAACACACCCCTCCCCTCCTAGGGACTTTTCCTCCTGTGCGCAATCACCTCTTGAGGGATTTCACCTGCGAGTGGCATTCCTGTTTTGCTGCCTATAAGAAGGCTCTTTGAACGCTGAATAAAGGTTGAGGCTGCCGCTGCCCTCTTAGCATGAAGGAACTGCTGTGTTATTGTGTGTGTGTGTGTGTGTGTGTGTGTGAGTTAAATCCACAGTTCCTTGCCCTTAACTCGGTACCATGGTGGCTGGCAGTGTTTGGACCTTCCAGTGGGCTTGGTGCCCTGTGGCCTTCAGGGGAACTCGTAACTGCATACACACACAGAGGTGCATCCATGCACATACTTTTTTGTTTGTTTGTTTTCGAGACAGGGTTTCTCTGTGTAGCCTTGGCTGTCCTAGACACACTTTGTAGACCAGGCTGGCCTCGAACTCACAGCGATCTGCCTGCCTCTGCCTCCCGAGTGCTGTGGGTCAGGATGGCCTCTATCCAGTTCAGTTGAGCAGCTTCAAGGATGACAAGACTCCTGAGTCTCTGGTTCCATTACAGCTAAGGGAAGCAATGGCATCTACCTCAGGAACAGATATCAGCTTAAAACCACAGATGTGACCCATGGT
Source organism: Acomys russatus (assembly GCF_903995435.1). Classification (NCBI taxonomy): domain Eukaryota; kingdom Metazoa; phylum Chordata; class Mammalia; order Rodentia; family Muridae; genus Acomys; species Acomys russatus. Next base: position 45,589,104 of record NC_067159.1, read on the forward strand.
AACTACTTCTTCTGTTTGTTTGTTTTGTTTTGTTTTGTTTTGAGACAGGGTTTCTCTGTGTAGCCCTCGCTGTCCTGGACTCACTTTGTAGACCAGGCTGGCCTCAAACTCACAGAGGTCCACCTGCCTCTGCCTCTGCCTCCCGAGTGCTAGGATTAAAGGCTTGTGCCACCATGCCTGATGGTAGCTACTATTTAAATTGTACCTTCACACATATGTATACACATCTACACACATGCACACACTTTATTTATATGACTGGAGAGTCATTTCTATTGCAGGATCAACTGAGAAAGGGGAGATTGGAGACATGTGGCCAAGATTTGGTGTTCTCATCTGTGAATCAGACATAGAATAGTCTGGTGGAAAGCACAGGTGTTATATAAAAGCATAAACGCTTGTCAGGTTGGGTAGAGAGTGAAATGAATGGCAAGACATCATTAGACAGTATTATAGACCGTGTGTTTAGGGAGGAATCACCATGAATGAGATCAGTCCCTTTGTAAGAGGAAGCGTGACAGTTACACGGGATGGTACTTGGGAAGGTGAAGCTGAGGGACTGTAAGTTCAAGGCCAGCCACCTCAGAAAGTAAACAACAACAACAATACAAACAACAGTTTGTATCACCTACCTCTTGGGTGAAGCTACAAGGAGAAGTCTTGTGTGCAAACCAGAAGTGGGCTTTACAGTGTTTATGGCAGTCCCTTGGTCTTGGACTTGCAGCCTTTAGAACTGTGAGAAGTAGATGTTTGCTGTTTAAGCCACTGCTCTGGGATCCATTACTGCAGCCTAACGTATGACCAACATTGTCAACAGTATTCCTCGGCACCTGTTCTCAAGCACTTAGTTAATGAGAAGTCAGGTTTCAGCCAGTCACAGTAAACATGCAGTTAACTGTTTCTCCACACCTGACATGCGTGAGCAAGAGAGACGAGCCACGAGCGGAAGCCTGCTGCTGCAGCAGACATAGGGGCCTAGACGCCGAGGGACAAACTGTGGACCCTCTCTCTGAGATTCCGGATGAACAGGTATTCTTTCATCAGCTGGGCTTAGAGTCAGTCCCTCACAGATGGGGAAGTGGAAGCCCCAAGCTGTGACCTCTCCACAGACAGTGCTCAGGAAGTATTAGCAGCCTTGCAGAGCGTGGCGTTGTGAGAAATAACGAGAAATGAAAGCTAGCTCAGGTGCTCAAAGGCTAAAGGTGCGAGGGTAGAATTAGACTCCCCAAAACAGCGAGAGAAGCTGCTTGGTGGAGACGGACAAAGTGAAGCTGTGCCGCTGGGAAAACTCATGAGCCAGCAACCTACCCAACTTCCTGCCTGAGCTTAAGCACAGGGACTTTCTGAAGAACGTGCTTCCTGAAGAAACAATCCAGGTTATGAATTCCAAAGGAGGCTAACCTTCTTTCTTTCCTACCTGATGTTGGAGTGTTGGAAGGGATTGGGGTGAAGGGAGGTAGAGAGGTAGGAAACAGCAATAAAATATCTATAAACGAGAAGCACCTACCTTTGGACATTGCCACATAAGAATTAATAACATTATGGGTCGGGGAGGTGGCTCCCTGGGAAAGAATGCATACGACACAAGCATGAGGACATGAGTTCAAATCCTTAGCACCCGTGTTAAAAAACTTGGCATGGCTGCGTGTGCACCTGTAATCTCAGTGCTGTGTGGAAGAGGGACAGAGGAGCATCCCTGGGGCGTGCTGGCCACTGGTCTTTCCCAGGTTCAGTGAGGGGCCTGTCTCAAAGGAATGCAGTGGAAAGTGACAGAGCGGGAACACCCAGCATCCTCTTCTGGCCTTTTCTTATTAGAAATAAAAGATAAGTGAGATTTCTTAAGGGAAAAGATTTGGAAGAATAAGGATATAGACACGTGACAGAGTGGGGCTAACACCAGGCCCTGGAATGCTCCCAACGTGCCTCAGACACCCTTTCTTTGCTCCTTGGCTGCTGCTGCTGCTTGTGCCTTCTGTGAACTAGGCCCCAGCCACCCCCAAGGGAATATGACCACGCCCCCTGTTTTGTTTTGTTTTTTTTTCACTGAGCAAGAGGCTCGATGGCTGTCTTTAATTTCTTATGCCAGACTTCTAGGTGAAGGAGGCAGATTAGTTCCTTGGTGCATCCCTGCTCAGACTGACACGGTCACAGTGGAAATATGGTTTCTGGTGGAGTGTGGAGACTGAACTGTGAGAAAGGAGCAAAAGACACTCGGTTCCCACACAATGTATCTCACGTGCTGACTGGAGAACCCTAAAAGAGATGGAACTTGAGATTTTTAAGGCAAAGTAGCTTGCCTCGCCGGGAGTCAGAGGACAGGCCCTAGGACATCATGTCTGGTTGGAAATCTGAAGTGTAGTGAGAGTGATGGGTGATGGGATGGACGGGGATGTCCCCCTTGTCATAGGGACGTAGATTGTGGCACTTTTGGAGATGTCAGGGAAGCCCGCAAGATGCTTAGAGAAGCAGAGAGTACAGACCAGAGTCTTGTAGGCCTCGTTGTTTGTGATGGGCTAAATAAACAGACTGAGTTAATTGGCGACAAAGCTATACTATATAAACACAGATTTATTGGAAGCGGCAGGGGAGGGGGAAGGGAAGGAGGAGTGCGAGCTGGGGGTGGAGGGGAGAGGGGGTAGAGAGGTGGGGGAGAAGGGGGAGGGGACTGTAACCAAAATGTCTGGTTTATATAAGTGAGTCTCTGGGAGAGGGGAAGCCGTGCCCCTTGGTAGAGGGCGGGCTATGCCAGCCACGCCCTGCAGCAGGACCTAACAGTTTGGTCTTCACTTTGAGTTCTTAGGGAAAGCATTAAAATTGTGTGTGCCTGTGCGTGCAAGTGTGTGTATGTGTGTTCGTGCATGTGTGTGCACATATGTGTGTGCCTGCGTGCGTGCCTGTGTGCGTGCGTGCGTGCATGTGTGTGTGTGTATGTGTGTGTGAGTGTGTGCGTGTGCGCAGTCAAGAGCAGTCATGTACCAATATGAATGTACATGTGAAAGAAAGACAGAAACCTTGATTGTTGTTTCCTAGGTGCCCAGCCCTTCCTTTCCTCTCTTCCCCTTTTCCTTTCTGTCTCACTTTAGACAGGGTTCCTCTCACCTGCCTGGAACTCAGCAATTAGTCTAGGCTAGCTGAGCAGTGAGCCGGGAAACCTGTCTGCCTCCGCCTCTTTCGCACTGTGCACAGCGCTGTAACTGACGTTTTGAAGATTTGTGTGGGTTCTGGGTTTGGTCTCAGGCCCTGTGCATGCCAGGCAAACACTTCACCGAGCCATCTCTCCAGCCCCTGGTCCTGAAGACTGTTTAAAGAGAGGTGAGGGTCAGGATGAGGTGCTGTATTGGAAATTTTGTCCTAGCAATAATATGGAGAATTCCTGGGTCTGGGAAAACTGACTGTCGGGTTCTTCGAGGTGGAGTAGCTGGAAGCAAGGGAGTAGCAGTAAGAACTGAAGGGGCAGTTGTGTGGGACTTCCGTCTTAGTATGGAGCCTGATTTATTTAGGATGCTCAGCTGAATGATGGCACAGAAGCCAGATAAGCTAGTATCACCCGGGCATTAATTGGTGTGTTTCTTGCTGCTTTGGTGATCAGAGGTGTTAGTGAGTAAACTCTAGCAGCAGGTCAGCGTCACTGACACATGTGCCGGAGACATTTTCTCCCATGGCCGTTTGCGGCTGTTTGTGTCTCTAGGTGTGTCAGGGAACATTCACCTGGTAGCTCAAAAGAAGAGAAGAGTTAAGGCAGAGAGCACATGGAAGGAAGGTAGGAAGGTAGGAGAAGGAGTGACTGATGGATTGCCCAGTTTCCTTCCTAGTTGGCCCCATACTAAAAGGAAATCTAAGGCATTATTTTCTAGCACGTCTCTATGGGGCTTGGATGAAAGATGAAGGCGGGCTGAGAACCGCTCATAGGAGAAGGTGCAAGTGGGAGCCACACTGGAAGGGAAAGTCATGGTAGCTGTTGTGGGTGCCTGAAGCTGGTAGTGTTTCATGGGCACATTGGCGATCATCCCCTTTTAGGAATGCCTGGAGGCAGAAGAAAGAGTTAAGGGAGAATACTGAATTCCTTCCCTCCCGCCCCGTGCCCCACCCCCACCCGTGTATGTGTGTGTGTGTGTGGTGTATATGAGCAGGAAGGGTTGGATAAAGATTCACGCCATTGTACTTTGGACACATGCAAACAACACTCACGTTCAAGTTCTAGGGTGAAGGGCTGGTCTTTAGAGTAACCCTGTGTCAGAGACCAAAGGAGAACGCATGAAGCAAACATTTTTCTGGCCCTTATTTGTGCTCATTCTCTGGGTACACAAGACACGATCTAACCATACCTACATGGCCCCAGAATGGCCCCAAATGCCCCAGAGCACCATGTAAGATCTGGATCGCTGATAAAACTTCCTGAGATTTGCAGTGGTGTTTTTGTTTTGTTTTGTTTGTTTGTTTGGTTTGGTTTTTCGAGACAGGGTTTCTCTGTGTAGCCTTGGCTGTCTTGGACTCACTTTGTAGACCAGGCTAGCCTTGAATTCACGGTGATCCACCTGCTTCTGCCTCCCAAGTGCTAGGATTAAAGGCATGTGTTACCATGCCCAGCTAGTAGTGTTTTTTAAAAGCCAGGAAAATCTAGGTTTTCTTTTTAATAAACCTGATTGTGTGGCCTTGTAGTAATTTAGGAAAATTTGCAATTTTGTAAAAGACAAATTGTAATTGATAAATTTGTAAGAAATCCCAGATATGAGAAAAGCCAGATGTTGAAATAATTGACCATCAATTTCTACTCAAGTTGCATAAGACCATTTACCATCACCTGTAGCTGATAAGCTTGTTTCTGATGGCAAGTGTACAAAATAGAAGCCTCCCAGGGTCAGCAGATAGATTTTCCTTTAGAAAGCTAACTTTATTGTGCTTTGGGAATGCTGCACTTGAGACTACTTTGGAAGAAATATCCTTTGGTATCCTTTGGCTGCAGAGAAAAAGAGTTTGTCTGCTCTAGGCGGAAGTCAGTGCATTCAAGTTGCATTCTGTTATCTTAAGGATGACGTCATTTCCTAATAAATGGGAACATTTTGCTTTGTTTGATTTTAAAATACACATTGAGCACCCTGCTCACACCCGTTGAGCCATCAGTAATCTTAGGCTTTGCAGTCGCCTGGTCTTGGTGTTTTAGAAGGTACTGTGGTTCTGGGAAGAGCTAGCATTTATCCGGCAGGAGACCCTGGAAGATTTGAACCACCCAGGAACAGTTCTCAAAGACTGACTGCACAATTGGTATGTGTCAGGCCTGAAAGAAAAAAACTCAGGACAAATGGCTAACCGTGGCGCCTATTAGCATACCAAAGCTCACGCTGGCCTCCAGCTCTCTCTGCATCACAAGTACCAATTACAGAGTCCCTACTGACCTCCTGGGTCTTCCTGACTTTCCTCACCCTACCCTATACCCTAAACATCTCCAGCTTAGACACCTCCTTCCCCCAGCTGCTCGGACCTATATAACCCTGCCATTGTGGCCATGTGTCCTCCTGGTCCTCTTTGCTCTCTCTTTGCCCCCTCTTTTCTTGCTTCTGGCCCCATCTCTTGGCCTCCTTTGTCCGTACTTTCTTCTTCTTCTCCTCCTCCTCTTCTTCTTTTTCTTTTCTCCTCCTCCTCTTCTTCTTCTTTGGTTTTTTGAGACAGGGTTTCTCTGTGTCGGCTTTGGCTGTCCTGGACTCACTTAGTAAACCAGGCTGGCCTCGAACTCACAGTGATCTGCCTGCCTCTGCCTCCCGAGTGACTTTCTGTTTTTTCCTCTCTAGCTTTTCCCCTCCCTCTCCTCTCTCCTCTCATACTGGGCGTGTTTAACCTACTATTTGCTCTCCCTGCTCTGGCCTCTCTCGATGTCTCTGGCTCTACTCTCCCTTCTGTCTATGCATAATAAAGACCCTCCTCCCCCTCCACCATACCTTTGGTCACATCATCGCTCTCTATAGCATCTAATCATCCCAGTTCCCTGTGTGTTTACAGCTGCTGTTACCTGTGGAACTGAACTGCACGTCACCTACCATGCCAGTAGGCTGGGCTAGCTGCCTTTCCTTCCTGCGTCACTTTCTTACATGCTTTCCAGGAGTCTCTGGGCCTCCAAAATATGATAGTATTCTCAAGTCTCTGTCTTAGTATTTACTTCTAGGGAAACCAAACTAATATTGATCAATTTGTTCAAAATAAGGATCACCTGCTATTTCAAGTTTGTAACGTTAAATGCTGGTAGCGTGTCAAAGCAGAATGTCCAAACTATTATCTCTAGTTCTTAGACTAGATAAATAGACAGCACATGGCAAGGGCTTATTCAAATCATTTAGGAGAGAACTGGTAGATGACAGAGCTGACTCAATCAATGTGTACAGTTGTTGATTTAAGGAGTGTTGAGGTAAGATCATTAAATCCTACGGAAGACCAGATCATAATCTACAAGGTGACAGCATCGTTGCTATGGCTTGCATCTGAGTGTACCCCAAAGGTACATGGAAGGCTTACGTTCTGTTTCAGGTGCTATTGGGAAGTGGTGGCTGGAGTGGGAGGTTGTGTTATGCACTTTTTCTTATTGCTTGGGCCAAACACCTTTTGAGAAGTGCCTTCAGGGAAACGTAGTTTTATTTGGCTCACAGTTTGAGGGTCCGGCTAGTGGGGAAGGCACAGTGATAGGCGTATGAGGCAGCTGACCACATGTGTCCACAGTCAGGAAGCAGAAAGTTGAACCCTGGCCTTCAATTCTGTTCTTTTTTTTTTTTTTTTTTTTCAGTCTGGGATGGGGGCCAATAGGGTGGTACTGTTGGTGTATAAGCAGCTTCACAAGGCTGCCCCCAGGCTGCCTAGACCTTTGACATCATTACAGGCTGTGTGCCTCTAGGTGTGTGCCCCTGCTCAGGATAGAAAGGGCAAACCTACTCTCTCTTCTCTTGCTCTCTTAGCTCTCTTGCACTTTCTCTAAGGAGCATTCCCCACCCCCACCCCCACTGTCTCTCTGTCTCTTGCTATCTCTCTACCCTCATGACCCAGTCAGAACCTATCTCCTCTCCTCTTCTTTTCCCTAAATAACTCTCTCCATATTCATATCGGTTGCGTGGCATCTTGTTTTTCATCATTACAGATGCTGCCCAAGTTGAGGGTGAGGCATCTCAACTCTGTTAAACCTTTGTGAAAACAGCTCCCCCCCCCCCCCACATACCCAGAGATGATTTTCTTAGTTCATTCCAGATTCAGCCAAGCTGACTAGATTAGCCACCACAGAGGGCTGGGTCACTAGAATGTGCCCAACATGCTCCTTTCTTCTTGCTTCCTAGCCATAAAAGAAGATGGATATGTGCTCTCTGTATAGTCTCCCGTGCAAAGAACCAACTGACCAAGGGCAGAAAATTACAGAAGTTTACCCTTTAAAAAGCCCACCATCTTAAGGCCGGGTATGGTGATAGACACCTTTAATCCTAGCACTTGGGAGACAGAGGCTGGTGAATTGTTGTGAGTTTGAAGCCAGCCTATTCTACAAAGCTAGTCTAGGACAGCCAAGGCTACATAGAGAAACCCTGTCTTGAAAAACAAAACAAAAACAAAATTAAAACAAAAGCAAAAAATCCCTGATCATCTCAAATTATTTGTTATAGTAATAGAAACCTGCCAAAAACAATCATAACTTTTAAATTATATTATCACTTATAGGAACAAATGCCATCACATAAACTAATTTTTTAGACTCAGAGAAGATCTAGGCCTCTGATAGTTAGTATTCATAAGTCAGGTAATGTTAAACCCTAAAGAATCCCTACATGCTCAGGTAATTAATTTTATTCCTTCTCAAGTCTCTGATGGGGTTGAAGACCCCAGATAGTTTTACAATTAAACTTAGTTATTCAGAGGTTAAGATATTTTTAGGTCTAGATAGATATTTTAAGTTGATAATGATGAGATATGATAGATATTGATTTACATTCAGAATTTTAGACTCACCAAGATAGGAAAGATGTTTTCTTCAAGGTTGCCAAATACAAATAGCCAAAACACTATTAAAGTAACATTTATATAATTTCTGATTGTTTTGTGGTTCTTCTTGTTTATGTAGTTTATTGTATATATGTGTAATAATATAAATGCATATGTAAAAATATTTAATAAAAATGTAAAAAGAAAAAACTGGCATGAAAAAAAAAGAATCCTTTTGAAAACTTCAGGAAGAAAAGGAAAAGAAAAAAGAACACAGACAGACTTTAGATCAGTGGTCTCTGAAAATTGTTCTTTTGTTTGTTTGTTTCATCTTAAAGAAATTTGAGTGGACCTCTTTAAGACTCTAGTGTCTTTTTCTCCCTCTCATCATATTGCGATCAATGGTGTTAAAAGATGAAAAAGAGCATTTCTTTCCTTCCTCTTGTACTGTGTTAGTGAACGTGAAGGGTTGTCTCGGCGCTAACTAATAAGGCCTATCTGCCGCTGCCACGGCTTGTTAAGTGCATAATTTGAAGAGTCAGGAATTGGAAGAGGGGAGTGCCCCTGCTCTCTCTGACACAGCCACTTGGAGCGAGATGACTTACATATCTCTGGGCATTAAGACAGTCCGTGTAAGAGATGCTCTCAAAGTGCAGGTTCAGACAGCCCCCTCTCGCTGATCTCTCTGGAAGACCAGCAAGCCCTGCCTGAAGCAGGCAGGGGAAGGGAGCATTGGCTCCTTATAAATGGAATGACCTGACTTCTATGTCTAGTTGGATCCAGGAGGGACCATGCTGTCACCCAGCTACTGGCCGGAACCCTTGTTGCTTCATGAGCATTTGGAGCTTGCTGGCAGCCACAGGAGCCAGTTTACTATGCTCAGAAGCGGGGGGTCAAAGACTCTCCTCGCTCTTAGGAGCAAAGGCATGGGCCTGCTAAACAGCCCGTGTCTGTAAATATAATGTACGTTAATGACAGACAGACAATACAGCCAGCTTCCCAAATGCTTTACAGCCTGAGAGGTCAATAGGAAATGAGAGAGGAACAGAACCGCCCACCAGACATTATTATCCTGGTTAAGGCATCCTTTTCTGATCCCCCAACTGAGGGATAAGGTTTCCTGTGGCAGGTGGGTGCCACTTTTGCAGGCCAAAGCTCTCATAGACTCCTGCCCACCCCTCCAGCATTCCTCAGCTGTTGGAACAGTTGCTGATGGGCCTGCGTGGGTACCACCTACTAGCAGCTGTTGAAGTGTACCCTGACGGTACAACAGATGTCCAGAATACTGATTACCGGTCATGGAGGTCAACACCAGAACATACAGTGCTGACGTCTGCCTAAGGGGCACAGTAAACAAAGTGACTGCCATTCTCATTTTGAAACAGTGTAATACCCCTGCTAATTTTTCTTTTTTCTTTTAGATTTTAATTATTTCTTTCATGTATATGAGTTCTCTGTCTGCATGTACATCTGCATGCCAGAAGAGGGTATCAGATCCCAGGGTAGATGGTTGTGAGCCACCATGTGGTTCCTGGGAATTGAACCCAGGACCTCTGGAAGAGCAGACAGTGTTCTTACCTGCTGAACCATCTCTCCAGCCCTAATTTTTCTTTTTAAAAAAGCAGCTTTGTATCTGGTGTCTGGTGAGCTGTATATGGTTAAAGAGCACAGTCTGAGAAGTTCTGATACATACATTTGTGAAGAAGTCCTCACCAAATGATGGCCGATACATATCCACGAGTTATAACAACAAATGTGCCGCCTGCTGGAGTATATGGTTATGGGGGCGGTCACGCATGTGCATATGGGACTCTTTGGACCTTCTTGATTTTTATGAGAACCTAAAACTGTGTTAAATATAAAGCCTGGGTTTTTGTTTGGTTGGTTGATTTTAGTTTAATTTAGTTTAGTTTTTTAACACTAATAAAAATGTGGTACTAACTCAGTCAGGATTACAACTTCCCAAAGCTTCCTTTTGATGTTTTGTAATCCCTAGTGTAAGTGGCATGGCTAGTGCTGAAATAGACCTGTCCTGGTCGCAGCAGCACTGCTAATTAAAGCCTTGCCCTCATCTCAAAGGGGAGAAGAGAGACTTCATCTTTGAAGCAAACATGAATTCCATGGCCTGGGAACAGATTCAGGTTGCCAGGAAAGATATGTTCTACTGTGCAAGCAGTTACAAGGTATTTTATTAGTTACAAAATACACTGAGAGAGCAGTTACAAGGTTTTTATTAGTTACAAGACACACAAAGTCATTAATCAAGGAATTTACCAAACGGTTCCTGGTGATGACAGGAAGATAGACTGCAGAGAAACGGAATATTTGTGTAGGTTTTACAAGACTATGTATACATGGGTCTGTGGAAGCTAGTGTCTGAAAAGAATAAATTTTGTTTGTAAAGATTTATTTCTTGGGTCTGGAGAGATGACTCAGAGGCTAAGAGCACTGGCAGCTCTTCAAAGATCCTGAGTTCAATTCCCAGCAACCACACCATGGCTAACTCACAACCATCTATAATGAGGTCTGGTGCCCTCTTCTGGCCTGCTAGTGTATGTGCAGGCAGAACACTACATAAAAATAAATAAGTAAATCTTTTTTTTTTGAGACAGGGTCTCTCTGTGTAGCCTTGACTGTCCTGAACTCACTTTGTATATCAGGCTGGCCTCGAACTCACAGCGATCCACCTGCATCTGCCTCCCAAGTGCTGGGATTAGAGGGGTGCGCTACCACCACATCTTAAAAAAATGGTTTATTAAAAAGAAAAAAAATTTAAGCCGGGTGGTGGCGGTGCATGCCTTTAATCCCAGCACTTGAGAGGCAGAAGCAGGTGGATCTCTGTGAGTTCAAGGCCAGCCTGATCTACAAAGCGAGTCTAGGACAGCCAAGGGTACATAGAGAAACCCTGTCTTGGGAGGTGGGGGGAGAAAAGAAAGAAAAAAATGATTTATTTATTTTAAGATGTATGTATTTATTATGTGCATGAGCATTTGCCTACGTATATGTTTGTTAGCATGTGTTTGTATGTGTCCTGGTGTCCATGGAGGCTGGAAGAGAGCATAGACCACGCCTGGAGCTGCAAGTACAGTTGGTTGCGAAGCACATGTCGGTGATGGGAACTGAACCAGGTTTCTTCATGGGAACATAAGTGAGAGAGAGTTTCTCTGTGTAGACTTGGCCACCCTGGAACTCGCTGTAGACCAGGCTGTAAGTGCTCTTAATCACTGGGCCATCTCCCTAGCCCCACACGAATGCATTCCAAGTCTTACACCCAGTAGCTAGTTAGTTTGGCATGAGAAAGCCATTAATGTCAGTGAAGGTGACTAGAATCATTTAGGGTAACTTGGTTTGGGATCTGCAAGCAAAGCTTTAAATTTTTTTTAAATTACATTTTTATTTATCTTGTGTGTGTGTGCATTTGTGTGGGAGCGTCTGTGCCATGGTGCATGTTTGTAGGTCAGAGAACAACACGCAAGAATTGTTTTTGTTTGTTTGTTTTCACCATGTGGATCCCAAGGATTGAACTCTCATCTTTAAGCTTGATGGCAAGCGCCTTTACCCACTGAGCCATCTTGCCAGCCCCATGCAAGCAGCCCTTGAGGATCGTGGAGCTTTAATCTATCATTCAGCCTTGTAGAAATCTTCATCACAGGCGTAGCCTTTCCCTAGGAAGTTTGGCTTAGGATTCCTCATGTCTCACCTTACATCTGGGTAGGCAGAGTCCAGATGTTTTACTCCATGGTACCAAGAACGGAAAGTCCCTGGATGGTATCAGTCTCGTTAGCCATCACCACCCAGGGCTAACTGTGTCTCCATTCCTACCTTTTGCATCTAACAGAAACATTAATGTGCTAGGAGCATTATATTTACAATGACCAAGGACACAGTATGACCAAGGAAAGTAGAGGAAAAGATGAGGAAAGCGGTAGGAAACCACAAGAAACACTGTGTGTGATCACATGCTTCTCGGCCAGATTGACTGCATGTTTTCTCCTTAGGCCTTCTTTATGAAATATTGATGTTTGGAGTATTTGAAATCATTTATTGTTGTTTTAATTTTATATTTTCTTTTGGCCAGCTTGTTCCATAGTTATAACCTCATATGGAGGGACTGGTTCTAATCTTAAAGAAGATTGGTTTTTTAATACATAAGCTAGTTTAACTCTCACTGACCATTAATTTCATTTGGCCTATTGCTTTCATATTACATGAGATTTCAGTTTGAAGAAACAAAGCCACATTATGGAAGAAATTGAAAAGTCACATTATAAAAGAAAACAAGTATTAATACAGCACCATTTAAAAAATATTTCCAAACAAAATTGTCTTTTCTTCATATGCCGTATGTTATTCATGCCTGGGATTGTAACAAAATGTCAGACTTATGAGAAATCAAGAGTCCATAGATTGGCTGGGGGTACGGGTGTGCCACCACGCTGGTGCGACGGCCTGGAGGGTGTTGATTCTTGCCTTCCATCTTGTTATTGAGTGTTACACTCCTCAGGCCAGGGCAGCCAGCTATCAAGTTTTTGGGGGAATCTCCTGCCTCCACTCCCTACCTCACCCCAGCAGCTCTGGGGCTACAGATGCGCACTTCTGCTCCTGGGATCTTACTCCTTGGATCTAGGGATGCAAGCTCAGGTCCTCACATTTACACAGCAAACGAGTTACAGACTGAGCCATCTCCCCAGCCCCTCACTCCAGAGGTGGAGGTCGGGGAGGGGGGAAATATAGAGTTTAGTATTTTTCATGCAAACCACCACAGAGACAGAAGGAAAACAATCATGGTTTTAGCTGACAGAATCTGGAGGCCCTAACTAAAAGATTGGAATCAGTTCATTCCAAATTGTACCTTAGTGTAGGCTTAAAATAGTTCATTGCACTTTCCTGTTGTTAAACAGCTCCTGACTTAGCTTACATTGAAAAACAGGGGTGTTGTTCTAGCCCACATCACAGGCTCAGGTTGAACCTACAGCACTACGCGGTGGCTGCCAACATGAATCCAACCCCACTGCCAAGTAAGACCTTTACAGAACGACAGGTTAGATGCTTGGACCTTGGTATGGTGTCCCTTAATCTGAAGCTCCTTTCAGTTGATTTCGCTCTAAACTCCTTCAAGGCAGCTCAGCTGGTTTCTGCTTCTTCCAGACGGCTGAACTGGTCTCAGAGTCTTTTCTACCTTTCTCCTCTGAGCGTCGTCTTGGCAACTGCGTTCCACTAGTCCCAGATGCTCAGCTTCTGTAGCTTACTCTGGAGGGGAGGGGCTTAGTGAATCTGGCCAGCTTCAGGGACTTCCTGAAACTACTTTGAGTTGTTTACCTTTCTGCCTAAGGAGCTTTCCTGCGGAATGGAGTGTTCTAATCTTAGGAGAAACTGTTAAATAGCACAATGCAAAAGAATCCATGCTTAACTTGTTCATAAAACTTCAATCCATCAAACAGATCGGCGATCAGCCTCCATACCGTGATATTTACCAGTATGAAGCATTTGCTTTCCACATTGTAAGGGAAGACATTGGGCTGCAGTAAAGGTGAATGAACTGGGTAAGCTCAGCACACCCGGTGTCAAAATCCTCAAGCAGTCTGTTCTCTGGGCTCGCTCTTGTAGCATCCCATATCTGAATGTGGCCCAAGAACAGTCATAGACAGCCAGAGCGAGCACAGAAATGCATCGCATCACTGTGAGAGAGGAGTCCACAGAAATGTCTCCACTGCAGAGATGCTAATGGTCCAAAGAAGCCTGTGCTCCACGGAGACACTGATGGCCTATTAGGACCCCACAGTTCTGGCAGCTTCTTACCTTGTTAATGATTGCAATTAGTTATCCACCTTGGTCTGACCCTGAAAAAGCCTGTGAGGTGCTGTCCTGCCTTATAAAACAGCCACATTGTTGCCAAAGAGAGAGAAAAAAGCCTATTCTCCCCCCTCCTCCGAATTCATCACTGAGAGGTTGTTCTTTCTAATGGTTTTGGAATCTGAACTTTCATAAAAGGCACCTTATCTCCTTGGCTTTCTCATATGTCTTCATCTGTTCTATTGACTCTCTTTGATGGAATATACCAGCAGGCACTGCAAAGTGCTTTTTAATACTTTAGTAAACAGTTGGGAGAGAAACCTCATTACAGATAAAGTGAGAAGTGAACTTGGACAGCCCATTTATCTTACTCAAGACGAAATAAGGGCTATTGTTCAATTAGGCTAAACTACAATCTCTCATGTTTCCTTCCTAATGTCTTGTTTGGGAGCAGGGGTGGGGGAAGTGCGCGGCAGCATGAGTAAGCTTCTGAAATATTGCCTGGGAATGTGCAACGGAATGTGACCTGGTGAGGGAGGACACCGGGCTCAGCAGCTGCTCCTGCAGAAACTGCCACCAGAAGCCAGGCGTGGTCCCCCAGCCCTGGGAGAGAGCAAGGCCGGGGTCCTTCTGCAATCCTGGCTGTAGGGAGACTTTGCTAGATGCCTCAGAAGGGAAATAGGAGGGTGTTGAACGGCTTTCAATCTGCTCTACAGGTCAAGTGTATAAATTACACACCTGCCCTCGCTCTGTAGCCTTTAATTGTAGCAAAGTTTTTGTTTATTTTCTGTAGGGTTGGGAGGGGAGAGGCTCGCATCAGGTACAGAAGCTAGGGAAAGACGGCAGTGGGGGGGGGGTGGGGAGGGAAGGGAGTCTGCACCTGGCTCTTTCTCAGCCTGCTGAGCTGGTGAGGAAAGTGTTTTAATGTTTTCTCTTGGTTACATATTTGTTTTCAAAGAGTAAGCAAAGCCCCTTCTGCTTTTAGACTGAATGTGGTTGAATGCTGATATCTTTGCCAGGTAGCACATGGTTTTGTTTTGGTTTGAATCAGGTAAGATTTACCTTGAGATGCCTATCAAACGCTAAGCAATAAAAAAATCTCAAGAAAAGCTAAAGTGCCAAGTCATCTGAGTCAGACCTTCTGGGTACAAACATGTCATAGTTATGCTCATAAAGGCTGATGTGTTAATCTTTGCACTATGACTATCGTACTTAAACATGTATTTGCAATCAAATGCTCTACCACTGAGCTATAACTCCTAATAACATGTTTTTGGATGGAAATAGAAGATGGTTTATTCACCATTTCTTTACAATGCATGTCTGTGTGTGTCTGTGTCTGTGTGTCTGTGTGTGTGTACATGTGGAGGCCAGAGATCAGCCTTGGGTCTCTTGCTCATAACAGCCATCCTCCATGTGTTTTAAAGACAGGACCTCTTACTCTCTTTCTGGGACCTGAGCCTCACGTTAGACTAGGCAGCGTGGCCAGTGAGCCACATGGATCCTCCTTGTGCCCATGTCCGCAGTGCTTGAATTATAAGCAACTGCTGCCAGTGTCAGCTTTTCTTTATTTCTTTTTCATGTGTTTGGTTGGTTGGTTTTTCGAGACAGGGTTTCCCTGTGTAGCCCTGGCTGTTCTGGAACTCACTCTGTAGACCAGGCTGTCCTGAAACTCAGAGATTTGCCTGCCTCTGCCTCCTGAGTGCTGAGATTAAAGGCATGTGCTACCACTGCCTGGCATTAATGTTAGCGTTCCATGTGAGTTCTAGGGATCAAACTCAGGTTCTGATGCTATGGAACTAAGAGAAACCGAGTTTATGGTCTCGAGGGGATCTTATACAACTGGAATGTGTACCAGAGAGCTGGTAAACTCCAGTATTCCAACACCATCTCCACTTCTGGTTCCTGTGGGCTCCAAGTGGGGTCTTCAACACAAATGGGATGCTGGCCTCTTAGAGGGAAACCAACGGCTTCCCTATGAAGCCCTTAGTTAATTTGAAGGGAGTTAATTTCTAGATTTTCAATTCCAACTGCACCCTTTCCTAAAACTGATATGCCAAGCAGGCGGTTAGCTGGTTCTTCCCAGTCTTTTAATTCCCTTTGGTGAAGAACTGTCTCTCTCCCATCTTAAAAGTTCATTGATGTGGCCTGCTCCAGGCGGCAAAGAGGGGCAACTATAGCATGGATGCCTTACTTCCAACGCAGGGCCGGTCCCAGCAGGAAGCTCAGATGGGAGCCTCCCCTTTGTTATCCCAGAGGTTAAGTTTTGGCAAGGCCAAGGGAGGACTTGCCTCTGTGCCCACCCACCCACTCATCTTTGATTTATATTGAAAAGTGAGACGACTGTCTTCAGGACGCTCATTAATATGCTCATCTGAGTGGAAAAGTGAAGTTAGACTTTCTGACAGAAAATAAGTCTGATTTTGATGATTGGTTTCCAAGGAAAAGTGGATTTGCCACGTTTATAGTTGATATCCTCTATAAACTGAATATCTAAGTATATATGTCTAACAATTAAAAACACATTCGGATCCAATAGAGACTCTGATATATGTTGAAAATTAGACTTACAATGAACATTTTTAGATATACTTTAAAATTCTGTATAGTGTACATAAAATAAAGAGTATGCAAAAAAAAAAAATTGGAGAAAACTGTCCTAGGGGTTTGTAAGGGAATAGGCTAGGCTGAAACAACCTGGGGAAGGTTCTTGAAGTAGTAAGATTGAGATTCATATTAAAGAAAAATAGGGTTGGTTTCTTATTTTTAAAAAAGGTAGTTGGGGGTGGGCAGGGGAGGCCACCTGGTCCAATGTCCAGAGCATGTGCTGTTGTTCAGGTTGTACCAGCATTGCCCACTGAGGGACAAGGTGGTGACCAGCCTCATCTTGGGGCAAGAAGAGATCATATGTCAAGGGCATTAACTCCGGCACCTGTCTAAGCCTGCTAAGAGATAATATCCTACTTGTTCAGAAGCAAAGGGAAGGCAAATGTGACAACTGAATGGGTGGTGAAGAGACTTAAAAAAAAAAAAGACTTTGAAACCCCAGGGAGTCACGTGGATTTAATCAACTTCTCTCCGCATTTCTAAGTAGAATATGTTGCTCTTTCTCTGAATTCTCATGGGACTATTTCCATTCTTTAATTATAGGATGCCTCCCGTGCTGTGACAACTGTTCGTTTATATGTCAGTCTCTTCTCGTCTATAAACTCCTTAAGAGCGTGGGCTCTGTCTTATCCATCTTCGTAATTTTAGTCTGTAGCAATCTCCCCTCGGTGACGCGGTCTTAATAAAGTTTTGATTAATGATGGAGGGATGAACAAAAGAAATCCAAAAGGAAGATGAAGAAGGATGGCATAAGAAAAGAGCTAACCAGCGTTGCATTTTCCCAGGGACCAGGGGACTCTTGGTAACGGAACAAAGTAGTTCGTGAAGTCAACACCTTAGGACAGAATCATCACTGTGAAAAGAGGGCGTGTGAGTGGATGAGATGGACATCTGTTTTCAGTTAACATGCACACGTGCGTATACACATGTATAGTTATGCACTTGTATTTGCTCTGAACGAAAAGTGGGTTTCTAACGGTGGGTCACAGTGACAAGTTTTAGCCACGCTGGGGCACAGTTTGCTGCCTGGTAGCAACAGAGATGACAGGCATGGCAAGCCAGGACAGCTGACGGCGACAGGACAGTTGTGAAAGCAAGTGTTAGAGGGACTTGGCATCTGATTGCCTAAGGTCAAGATCTCGCCATGCCTCAGCACAGAAAATGTTGAAGCATATTGGTCCAATGCTTGCCAAATTGAATTAGCCATTTTGTCACATGCTTCCATCTGTTTGCTGGTGGCCACTGTGGGCTTCTCTGCCTGATCGTCTGTGCAGGTGGCCTTATGTGAAGAGCTTGGGCCACTGAACCATGGGCAGAATGGACGCGTGTCTCTTTTAGACTCGAGTGTCTGGTACAAGACCTTTTAAAAGTCTCATTCCTTTTTTTGTGTGTGTGGACTCTGGAAAGGTTTAAAGTACCATTTTTTTTTTTTTCTGTGAGTCTGAGCTCTGAGGGGATTTGGGGTCAGGGCCCCCTGGGCAGCCTTTGGTGATCATTTTGGACCAGCAAGAGAGAAACTGTCTTCGGCATCCGAGACCTGGAGATTGCTGATCGCCATAGCAAATGCATCCTAGGCTAACTGAGAGGTGGTAGCATCCTCACCAAACCAGAAAGGGCAAATACACTGTTCTCAGTTAGCTTCTGAAGAAGCTCCTGGCTAGTGAGCAAGATCTATGGAGTGAAGTGACTATAAATTGAGAAGCAAGGAAGAAAAATCCATTATTCAGTATCATTAGAGCTAAAATTGTCACAAATAAATAGGGATTTCCTCCTGCCTCCCTCTCCACTCCTCTCTCAGCTGGGGCACTGTGTTAAGTAGCATTGCCTGCCCCCCACCTACCTATGTTCATGTCTAATCTACCTGCGATAGGGTATCTTTTCACTGTAGAGGCATTTTGCAAATATTAAGGACAGGAATTGAGATGGGACAATCATGCCAGATTGTCCAGGGTCCTGTCTAGCCACACGAGTCTTTAGAAATGGAACCAGAGATGGCAGCATTAAAAGGACCCACCCAACTCCTGCTGATTTTAATGAAAGAAGAGAGGGTGTCAACAGTGCAAGATCAGGCCATGAAGCGGCAGCAGTTTCTCCTTTAGAGCATTCAGGAATGGATACAGTCCTGTTAGTCCTTAGTTTTAGCGCAGCGACAAGCAGGTCAGACTTCTGACCCATTTTGTTAAGCCACCAAGTTTATGGTCACTTGTTACAGAGCAAGAGAAAACCAACACAGTGTCCTCACTCCTGTGTCTCCCTTGTGTGTCTTGTTCCTCTTACCCTCAGGGTCTGAATGCTTTCCAGTCTTGCTGGTATGCCTGTTATCAAAGCTCAGCCTCAGAGCCACTTAGTGGCCTCACTTAAGTTCCCCCAGTGGGAAGAAAATGGTGCTCTAGCCAGCCTCTTAAGCTTTGCTCAATCATTTCCCCCCTGGTGTGGGATCTTCCACGGATTTCCACCACGCCCTCAGGTGATTTCCAGCCCGGCTCATCTGTGTGACTCACACATAAATAACGTGCGGAAGTGACAATGCAGCACTTTCAGGAAACAGCTATTTGTGTGGTGTCTTTTTATTTCCTTTAAACCACTTGACCATTGCAGCTGCTGGGAGGGCATTTGAGACATCAGACCAACAATAGTAACACTTAGTGCAGTCTCTGTAAAGGTCCGCCCTGCCCTGGCTGTGAGGTGCTAGCTGTGCACAGTGCTGGCTGCACACCAGTGCTTCTTCTTGGTCTCTAACCTTAGAGAACCCCAATTTTCTTTTCTGTTCCCTACTTGTCGTTCCTAAGCCTAGGGGTCTGCACCCTTACTTTCTAGCGGCAGGGGAGATCTTATGGGTCTAAGCTAATTATGGCGACCCCATGCCCATTTCTAGTAATTGGTTTAGTGATGACTAGAGGAAGATGAGCTAGAAGGTTCTTTACAAAATGGGATGGCAGAAGTGGCCAGCCAGATATATTTATTTATTTTTTTAAAAGGCTAAATACAGTTTTAAAGGAAGTGGGGGGGGGCAGTTCTATTGAGGGTGATGGTCATGCATTAGGTAAAAGCAGAGGGGTTGTTTTCTTCTTTTTGTAAAATGTGAAGTCAGCGAGGTCACTGAGGACCTTAATTTACTTTTTATGCTTTGCTTAGACAAGATAATGCACTTAGTACTGCTTGGCTGGTCTCACATGCTTGGCTGCCTCTCAAAGAGCCTTTGGTTTGGGGCAGGGATTGGACAGGGAGTTCCCAGGCAGCCTTATCAGTACCAGACGGTACTCAGACTGCAGCCTCAATTGTGCGCGTCCTCTTTTGTGAGGCCTTTAAAAGGCTGGATCTGCTTACAGAGCCATTAGCTGTGGGGTCCCACAAGCACCTTCCAGGGATGGGGAGCATCACCCCTAAGTGCTCACTCCTGGAAGCAGGAGTTTTTGGCTCTTAACCATTTCCAACCCAGAAGTATTTAGTGAGGCAGGAAGACTGGATTGGGTAGTCAAAGTAGGCTGCTGAGAGGAGTAGGAATCTCCAGCCGTTGATCTGCTCTTGGACGCAGCCTTTTCTTCTCTGAACCAAAGTGCACAGACATTACTTTGAGCGACCATGTTCTTTGTCCCTCCGAGGTGCACAGTCCGCGCCATTCTTGATGCATAGGAGAGAAAATAATGCACGTGGTGGATGTTAGGGTGTTCGGGCTTAGTTCTTCCCTGGAGCCCTAGTTAATTTATTCAATATATTTCTTGCGTGCCTATCATATTCAGGTACTCTTATAGGTACCGGTTATACAGTAGTGTACATGTGAAACCATGCTTTAATGGAACTTACATTCTAATGAAGACTTTAATATAAATAGTTTTTTCCCCCTTTAAATGTTCTATCCAAAGCGGGGCGTGGTGGTGCACGCCTTTAATCCCAGCACTTGAGAGGCAGAGGCAGGTGGATCTCTCTGAGTTCAAAGCCAACCTGGTCTACAAAAAGAGTCCAGGACAGCCAAGGCTATACAGAGAAACCCTGTGTCAAAAAAAAAAAAAAAAAAAAAAAAAAAACAAAAAACAAAAAACAAAAAACAAAAAACAAAAAACAAAAAACAAAAAAAAGCTCTATCCATAAATATTGTAGAAAAGATGGGACCAACCTACTAGAAAGGGAGGAAATGGTCCAGGACCTAGCTATTTTCTGCTCTTCATGATCATTGTGTACATCTCTCCATCCGTGGGGTCATGGTCAAGAAGAGCTTCAGAATAGATAGGTTTGAAGTCGTTCCTAGGAAGATACCCGGAGTCTGGTGTCAGAACTGGGCATTTTGACCTATAGGAAGGATGGACTCACCAGGATGTGTGATCTGGGACACTTGAAGGAGTGCTCTGTTCTGTAGACTCTGCCAAGAGCGTTTATCACCTCACACGCACTCCTCCCCACTGCTTAGGCTTGAGGTTTATGGTGTCCAGACTTCCTGTTCTCAGAACATTTACATCTGCCCCCAGGCCTGCTCTAAGCCAAAAGACATTTCTGACAGTTGTGTTTGTTAAGTAGGTGAATCCAAATAACTTAATAGTAGTAATTTGTACACAGTCTGACAGATGCCTCTGTGTTTCCCTTGGAATTTTAAAAATACGCCCAAAGTACCCTTGTGAGTTCATTAGCAAATGCTTAGCGTCTGCTCATTCTCCAAGGCTTGAGGCATAGAGTGCTATTACAACACAAATGGTCCTTAACAGGGATAACTTATCGTCAGCCCTGAATGCCAGATGCATCCATCTGGTTTGTTGGAGAGTGGGCTAAGCCTAAAGAGAGGAAAAGTAGAGATATTAAGTTTTGGAGAGAAACGAGGTGATGGGCAGGTTTTAAGGTATGCCAGGAGTGAGCCAGACTGTGAGAGGAAAAGGCTACATTCTGGGAGGAGAAAAAGGAAGCACTCCCAGCCCCAGAAAGTGAAGGAAGAGGATGGCCATACAGCGGTTGCTAGGTTACCTGTTTCCTCACACCTGAAGCTGGAAGCGAGGGACTGTTCTGAAGGGCTCACTCAAGCTCCTCAGTTGGCCAAGAATTGCCCATGTTCTTGAAATTCTAAAGACGTTCCCCGCTGCCCTCCCCTCTGTCTTTGCTCTGGATGTTTCACTTCCTCTATGTACTTCCAGGACAGAACACTTTTGCATCTCACACACTGCATGAATAAGCCTTGACCAGGTTCTATCTTGAGCCTAGAATGCATGTACTACAGACACGTGAAAACCAAAATGTTTTATGAGCTGGGTGTCCCAGCACCTTCCGGTCCCCCGGTCTTTTCTTCATGCCAGGAGTAACATTCGGATTCATTATGTCTGTTGTGAGAATTCCTTTCCTTTCACCATCTACTCCTCCTCAGAAACCTCCCACAACAAGCAAAAGTACAAGTCCACCAACCTTCACTTGGAGTCAGCGATCTAAGTATTTGGCTGAGCTTTTTCTTATTGCTAGAAAAGTTAAAATGGGAAAGACAAGGTGTGCCTTCAGATGGATAAAGGGATAACTGAGTAAGCATCTATGATGGTCAGGCATTCAACTAGGCATGCTTTCTATGTATCGTAGTTAACCTGCCTTCTGTGCCTACTACACCTGGTGATAATTTCTGCACAACTAAGACATATTCAGAATTTTGTTACCTCACCAAAGCATTAACCTCTTAGTTTAAGTTTATCCAAAAACAGCATTCAAGAAAAGGATGTACAGACGGACGCCATTATTTGCAAGGTGGTCCGAAGCACGTGTGAAGGAACAGGGAGAAAGCAGAGAGAAGGAAGCAGCTAATTAAGCTAAATTATTGGACCACCACCTTGGACTGTTTGTATCACCCAGTCTTGAATGATGGTTTCCGGAGTAATCCACCCACAGGGCATTTGTCTAGTGGTTCTCATTTACCTTGGATTAAGAATTAGCCCTGAGCCAGGTGCAGTGGGAGGCAGAGGCAGGCAGATCTCTGTGAGTTTGAGGCTAGCCTGCTCTACAAAGTGAGTCCAGGACAGCCAAGGCTACTCAGAGAAACCCTGTCTTGAAAAACAAACAACAAACAAACCAAAACAAAACATAAAGATTTTTCCTGGAGATTTTAGCCACTCCCTTTTCCTGGATGATCCTGTGTTCCTTGGGGGGAAATCCAATTTAGTATACCCTCAGCTATTATAACTGCTGCCCCGTGTTTGTGTTTTATCTGTCTGTTGCTTTTCTGTATTATCCCTGGCCAACTGTTCCCCCACTTGGGTTGGGTCTGCTCCCCTGCCTTTCCAACTGTGTCCACGGATCCTGGTCAGTCCTATCCTTACCCAGTTCTCCATTTGTCTGCCTCATTCCACGGTGCCTAGCTGTCTCCGCTGTTTGCACTGAGCTGTGACAAGACAGTCTGATGAAAATGTAGGGATCTGGCAAAAAATAAAATCTATGGAGAAAAAGTAAAATCATTTAGGCTAATTAAAACATTGAAGAATAATTGAATTGGAACAGGGTCATAAAACTCACTTATCTTACGTCATGAAACCCAGATAGCCTGTACTCAGGGTTTGGGCACAAAAGAAAAATTGTTATTGATGTACATATCATCTTGCTGTTGTGTCTTCCCGAAACCTCTGCAGCTTCTATACATCAAGGGAGGAGGAAACCAGCTGTCAAGCTTAGGCTCCATTCCTCGGGGTTCTACTTTAAAAACTACCACCATCACCACCACCATCACCACCATCACCACCACCACCACCATCACCACCACCACCGTCACCACCACCACCATCACCACCACCAGAACCACCACCGTCGCCGCCACTACCACCACCAAACAAAAAAAGCCAATCAAGTAAGAACATGGGTGGTGGTAAAGATAGCAGTGCGTCTCTTGGCTGTGGGATGGAAAAGAGAGGCTCTGGTGCTAGACAGCATGGAGCATTGTAGCTTAGTTTGTAAACGCTATTGCATCCACAAAGTATGGGCCATTGGATTTTTAACAAGAACCCTGAAAGGGCATCTATTTTAGCTCCTCTCTTTTGTTTTGATTTTGTCCCAGCCCCTCCCCCGACACCTATCAGAGACCGTCTCACAGTGAATTCTGCTCTCAATTCTAACCACTCAGGGCCTGCTTGGGTTGGCAGTCTTCAGCACCGCCCTACCCCCACCCCCCCTGCAACCTGCCTTGGCCAACTGCTTCCTTCCATTTCTCAACATCATAGCCTTAACTTTTGATTACACCAAAGCAGAAACAAGGGAGGGTGGAGTCTGTTTGTCATGTCTCCCATTGGTGAGGCTGCCTGGAATTAGTTCTACCTCAGTGGAGGTGAAGAACCAGCTGCCTCCATTTTAGGCTGAAGAGCCATCTTGTAGTTAAAAACCAAACCAAACCAAACCAAACCAAAAAACTAGGTTTGTTCTTGTTATTGATTGAACTTGTTTCTCAAGGATTGAGCTATGCCCCGCCTGTAACTTCAACTACAAATGGCTCCGCACTGCCTGTTCCAGAAATGACAATCATGGTTTTGTTTCAAAAAGTTATTTATAGCTGGCTTGTAGTGGTGCATGCCTTTAATCTCAGCAGAGGCAGGTGACATCTCTTTGAGTCTACTGAGTGAGTTTCAGGACAGCCAGGACTACACAGAGAAACCCTGTCTCGGAAAAAAAAAAAAGTTTTTAAAATAACCATCTTGCAACTCTACGTTTATTTCAAAGGGTTATATTTGACCTTTGACCTTATTATGATTACCTGTTGTGATTACCTTGTTTTGACCACCTGTTATAGTCTATTTTTTTAAACTCCGCTTATTTCTGCTCTTTGGAAAACTCCTACCCTTGAGCTCCATAGAAGCCTTGTCTTCCTCACATCCAAGGCTGATGTCTGAACCTGCCTTAGGTGGAGGCAGCCCATGTATGAGAATAGAAAAGCTTGCTTTGGTTGGTTTGGCCATGGTGCCTTGGGATGGTGGTCCTTCACCTCCCATCTTTGGGACTGACAGAGGCAGTGGAAGTTCTGCCTTGAAGTTCAGAAGCAAAAGTAAAAAGTTTCTTTGCTCCAGTTTGCTGTAGTCATGTCATCTGAGAAGGGTTTTCCCCGGCTTTCGACTTTTTCCTTGTTTTTTTTTGTTTTTGTTTTTGTTTTTGTTTTTGTTTTTTTTAGAGTCAAAGGAATTGGCACAATTATAGAGAGAGTAGTCACAGGAGGGCACACACGGGGAGTGGGGACAGGGATAGAGCACCAGACAGGGCTAGTTACTTCAGACGTCTCATTTCATTGCCATAAGTAGTCTTCAGCTCGTGTGGCGAGCATTACCCTCTTTACCATCTGAAGGGAGCAGAGGGCTGCTCAAGGAAGTTGGTTTAGACAGCATAGCACTGATAAGGATATGTACAACGGTGCAAAATGGCAGATGCTAGACACCTTGCGGTTATGAGTCAGTACACAGTGACTGACATCAGACGTCTGGGGGACCCAAAAGTAAACAGTGATGCAATCTGTTATATAACTATTCCTGGTAAAGTGCTACTTCTGTGTAGTTCTGTATAAATACGGCCTTGAGGTCAGAAGGGCGTGCCTTCACTTTCACTCTTTTCCTTTGCCTGTCTGTGCTTTAAGCCTATGTGCCAGCCTGCATGCGTGCCTGTGCCCACCTGTGTACAGCCCACTTTATGCTGGTGTGTGCCTAGGTGCTGGCCAGCATCTACCTACCTAGCTGCAACAGTGTGTGTGGAATGCTGTTGAGCATTTGTGAAGTATTCATTAACTATGGTCTAGGCGAATTCACCAGGGTTAATGAATAGCTCCAAATCCATGTTCGCTCAGGTGGCCCTGGTTAAATCCCCTGGGTGAGAAAATAACTACAAAAGACATTAGTGTGAGAAAGGCTTTGTGGGTGATGGTGGCGGTGGGGTAATAGGATTAGGAGAAAGACAGTATAATATGGGGGTGACAGTAATCAGAGTGCGCTATGTACATGGGTGAAATTGTGAAAAAAGTTAAATAAAAATTACAAAGATGTTACCGTTGCCTACTATATTGTCTTTGCATAGATTTAAGGAGTGTGAAAAGGTTCAGAGGAATTGAAGGCTTCTCCAGAATGCTACATTGTGTAAGGGAAGTTTTGATTTCTTTGTAAACTCAGTTGTGTTATGACAATATCTTTTTGTTCTAATGCCAAGCGTGGGATTTTAGTTTGAGCTTTAGCCTGTCCACACGTGTGAATTGTCTCCTGAGGGATGCGGCTTTTGCCAGCTGATAAGGCCTTCCTTGTGCAGCACAGAGAGGGGCATGGTGTAGGGCTCTGAGGATATAAATAAGATCACAGAGAGAGCATCCCGTGGCTTGCTGTGTTGGTGTGTGGCATGTGGTGTGTAGCAGTTTGAAAGAGAAAGAGATGCAAGGTGTCCTGCTTTGAAGCAGACAGAGGGAGAGGAACGCTTTGGGGCTCAGCAGCTCGGAGGAGACTGCTGGTTGAGCCTGCTGTGGACAGAGACAGTTATAGCCCAAAAGACCCTTTGACTCTAAATAATCAGAAGGAGTAAAGGGGCTCCCTCTCTCTACTAACTTTCTCTCCCCTATGTAGAGTTGGGAAGTTGGAAGGAAGGCTGAGGCCTAAACACCCCAAATAAAGTAGAGTTTAAAAGAAAGAGCTCTACAGGTGGCGCCCAACATGGTTTGTAAGATAAAAAAGGGCTAACAAGTGACACCCAGACATGGCTTATAAATAATGGGGAACTTGGCTTTAATGCTAAACAGGAGAGGGCAGGTTATGAAGGAAAGAATGTACTGTTCCCAGATGTTGGTAAAAGGCTTATAGCAGCGGCTGCCGCTGGGGTATCTCCAGAGTTGCTCCCAGTGGGAATTTTCAGGTTTTTTTTTTTTTTTTTTTTTTTTGCTTTGTCTTCTTTCTGTACTCTCTTTTAAAATAGACTGGGAGAATAACTGATGAGATAGGAAAAGTCAGAAGTGTCGCTCAAGTCTCCAGTTCTGGAAAGGATTTCAGAGATGGTGGTCCACAAAGGCAGTTTACTGGTCGAGATGGAAGCACTTGGGAAACAAATAGCATCAAGGGAGAAAAAGTGCTCAGACCTGGTGGTAACTCAAAACGGGAGTCCCCACTCTCGCCGCCCTGGCCTGCTCCATGCACCTGGTGTTCGAGTACCTGGCTGCCTTAGGGGATGGGGATGAACAGACCAGCAGCTTGGAGGAGACTGTTGGTTGCATCTGCTGTTGACAGAAACAGGCATGGCCAAAAAAACCCAATTGACTCTAAAGAGACTGGAGAACTAGAGGGGCTTCCTCTCCCCACTAATGTTCTTTCTCCTATGTAGGGTTACAGATAAGAAGGGAGGTTGAGGCCTAAATACCCATAAAAGAGTTTAAGAGAAAAAACATTACAACATTTTTTTTTCGAGACAGGGTTTCTCTTCGTAGCCTTGGCTGTCCTGGACTCACTTTGTAGACCAGGCTGGCTTCGAACTCACAGTGATCCACCTGCCTCTGCCTCCCGAGTGCTGGGATTAAAGGCATGTAACACCATGCCCGGCACAACATTATTCTTACTTGGCTGTCCTATCAATTTTGAGGAGCATTATAGAGTCAATAGATTTTGGTGCGCTCGCCTAGGAGTCTCATCAACACTTGTAGTTTGCTCTGTGCTTTAAGTAATTGACCCTCAAGGGACTCTGCACAAACAACTAAGTTGAGCTGAGCACACAAGAAAGGAGACAAGAGTTTTTCCTGGTATACAGAGTTACTACACTGAAGTTAGTATTCTGAGTTACTATAGTGAGTTACTTATTCTGAGCTACTATAGTGAGTTACTATAGTAAACTTACTATACTAAGTTGCTATAGTCAACTTACTATACTGAGTTACTATACTAAACTTAATATACTGAGTTACTATACTGAGTTGGGATACTGATGTTAGTATATTGAAATTTCTATTCTGAGTTACTATTCTCAAGTTACCATACTGATTTTCCATATGGGTTACTATGCTAGGTTCTATACTAAATTACTATCCTGAGTTACTATACTCAAATTTCTATACTGAGCTACCATAGTGAAATTTCTATTTTGACACTTCTATTCTGAGTTACTGTACTGAAGTTACCATATTGAAATCTCTATAGTGAATTACCATGCTGGTATTACTGTACTAGGTTATTATGGTGAAGTTTCATCCAAGAGGCAACCTGTTTACGTGTTGCAGGTTCCTGACGGAACAAATACAAGCTAAGGAATGAGAGGAAATGGAAGGAGCTTCCCTGGATCGCAGACAGCAGACTGCGTGAGTCATCTGTCAGTTGCATTGCTGATGCGATTAGTCACTGTCCCTGTAGTTCTAACCCTCGCTGACTGATCTAAGAGTCCACTGCTGAGCTCTCTAGGGTAATGCCTTGGAAATGAGGAGACCTGGGCCAGAGCCCAGTCTCTGCCTTTGTCCTAGGCTGTGTGAGTGAAGAGTCATTTCCCCTTCTGTGGGGCTCAGATAAGAGGACGCCCTCCCCCAGAGAGGTAAATGAGATGAGTGTAATCACCTTTAGCCCACTGCCGCATTGCAGTTAAAGCTTAAATCATTTCACTTCTCTTGACGTGCAAGGTTTCTGCTGATGTGATGCTTTTGAGAGAAGGGTAGGGGAGACAGGCAAAGGAAGTTTTGTCTGGACATCGACCCTTCCTGTGGTCCCTGGGATGACCACAAATGGAAGAGGCTTCTGTCGCAGCTTGCTGCCTTGCTAATGTGGACACAGGTCTGCTGAGAGCTTTGTAAGTTCTGGGTCAGTACTATTGGTTCTCTACAACACTAAAGGAGTTTTTAAGAAAGCGTTTGGAGACTAGGGACACACTTAGTAGTAGGGTACCTTGCACGTAAAAGAAACAAACAAACAAACATACAAAACAGAAAACCACGTTGACCCTCTTTGGGAGTTAGGGAGGTGATGGCTCCATGGGTAAAGAGCTCACGATGCACGAGTGGAAGGATTAAGTTCACATCCCCGAAGCCCACATGACAGGCCGGGTGTGGTGACACATGTCTGCAAGTCCAGGACTGTGGGAGGACAGAGAAAGCAGGATTCTGGGGTTCAATGGCCATTCGTTAGCCTCAGGTTCAGTGAGAGACCCTGTCACAATGGAATGAGGCAGAGTATGATTGAGTGGGACACTAGAGATCTCTTTCTGGTTTCTATACACTTGCACACACATGTGGCTATACACACACACACACACACACACACACACACACACACACACACACACACACTCCAAATAAGTCAATAAAATGGAAAGCTTTTGCATTAGAACGTACAGGACATTTTAAGTAGTTGTTCTTTGATCCGGAAATCATCAATGGTCTTTGCAACTTGGAAGTAGTGAGCATATGATTGCTGTGAGGTCAACAAGCTCTGCAGTGTAGCACAGTTAGAGTAGTGAGGAAGTCACTGTTTCAACAAAACAGGCCAGTGTGATGGCTCAGTGGGCAAAAGCGCTTGCCGGGCAGGACAGGTGATCGCACTCAGCTCCCCTGGGAGGGATGAGAACCAACTCCTAAAAGCTGTCCTCCGGCCTCTGCACACATACAGACGAGAAAATGAGGACTGAACCTCAAAGTTATTTAAACCCACAAGGTCGATCCAACTCAAACATAATCATCTACTGAGTTGTATGCTAATTGCCACATAGAAGAGTGAAGCAGAAACACTCAGATCTCTTCAAAGCTGACTGCAGTTTGCTAACTTCCATTGTCTTCTCTTCTAGGTGTTCTCTGTCATGGCCAGTATTTTCCATTGAGCCCTTTCTCACATCTTTTTAAGTCACCCTTTTACACTGTGGCTTATCTTCCTTTTCCCTCTCAGGGACATTTTTGTCCCTTAGTCCCCATGCATCCTTGAGTCTCAGCAACAACCCTCCCTCCCCCTTAGGGAGGCTCTCTGGCCATTCCTGAGCTCAAGTTTGTAGAAATTAAAGTTATCCAGGGTGGGTGTAGTGTTGGTAATTAAAGGAACAGTGGGAATGGGCCCTGAAGGGAGGTCTAGAGTGCTAACTGTGCATCGGAGGGAAAAGCAATGAGAGGACTTAGCATCTCAAGAAGAGAGATGGAGGGAGGGATGGCCAGTGCAGGACACTGCAGCATCAGGAGACTTGGGGGAGCTGAGCAGAGTGGCTCTTTCTTAGCTGCAGTTTGCATCTTAAGGAAGACAGCAGTCTCCAGCACACAGTGCTGTGTGTTACGGGGATGTGGTGGGATGGTGTGTGCGAAGTGCTCCAGCACTGGCTGGCGCCTGGTTCATGCCATGTGACATGACTATTTTATTTTAAATGATATACTCCTATCCCACTGAGCAGGGGCAGTGAAGTGCCTTACCACATACTGGCAATGAACGAAGAAACAAACAAAATTCCCCCAATGTGGGACTCTGCTGAGTAAGGTCCAAGTCTGACTTCCGTGCTAGGTCTATGAAGAATGGACTCCTTTTCTTAGGGGGGGTCCTCATTCTGTCTGCTCTGGTAATTCCAGATTTTGTAAGGGGTGTTATATAGTCCGAAGAGAAAAATACAGGCCTGACCCCTTTCTGACAGGGAATTTTAACAAGCACAGGGAGTCCCGAGAAGCACCCCACCCTGTGCTGAGACCCTAGCCTCCAGCACATGGCCTTAACTGTACCTCACACATAGGATAATCAAGCACCGTTTTCTCCTTCTTGTGCTGGGACCCAGTGGCACTGTATGTTGAAGTATCCTGGCATCCTTAGCCCTAGTGAAACAGAATCAGGCACATTCACTCTAATGTCACCCCCACTGTCCAGGGCTTATACATCCCTGATTTACAAGTGAAGTTTTGCTTGTTTTCTCATTCCACCATAACTGGCTCAGACTCATCATTTTGGAAAAAGAAAGGCTCTTGCGGGACGTGCAGTGCTCCCAAGACTTCTTACCTCTTGCCAGCGCTCAGAATACCCACTCCATGCCATCATGGCAAGACCGGTGCTGACAGCTGGGAAAGCACCCATGGAGAACGTGTCTCATCCTGTCTGCCAGCAGATTTCAGGCATTTGCCCGCCTCCCCTGCTGTGCCTGGCGTGGTAGGCAAATCAAAGGGCTGTGATATTTAGATCTTGTGGAGTTCCTGAGTCTCCACTTCCTGTAGAGGCCAGCGGTCTCATTCTGAAGAGAGTTGATTGTAACACCTGGCGTGGGAACTCATTTTTTCACCTTCCCCAGAGAGTCTGAGAACCTGGCTTTGTGCCCAAGCCTCACCCCTAAAGCACTCTGGGCACCCCTGAGTGGAAGCCGGGGCCTCTGATCTGGAGGGCCTTCTGTTTGCATCTGGAAGCAAGAAGTGCCAGACCAACCTGCTGGGCGTGGGACCCAGACCTGGGACAGCACCCCAACACACAAAATCCTAATTAAAAAAATCACACAGATTCCATGTTTTCATAATAGGCAGATAGAACACTCTTCTATTTTGCTTAAATGAACTTCTATTCTGTTGGAGTGAACTCTTTCCCCTCTTCTGGCAAAATTGTAATGTGTGTGTACTCCCACTTACTCAACAAGTTACTCATTAGCACTATAACTCCATCTATATGATTGATAGGGCCAGTAAATGGGTATTACTGCATCTCCCTTTAATAGCTTGAGGTGATTTTTCTTTCAGGTGAAGCAGTTTTAAAGAAGAGACAGAAAGGAAGCTTTCATTCCACATCCTTATTTGAACAAGTAGTTCTCGAAACGACACAGAAGAACATTCCAGCATTGAACATACACTCTATCAGTCATCGGCATGTGTACTAATGATATGAAACCCAAAGTCCAGCTACATGATAATTTGTCCTTCATGCCTTGACAGCTATGCTGAGTCACAGCATCCTAAAAATTAAAAAAAAAAAAAAAAAAAAAAAAAATCAGACGTGTGATGCTACAGTTGTGCTGGGCACGGGATGATTCCGCCCAATACCATTGAGATGCCTTTTTTAAGGAGAACATATGGGTGATGACACAGTTAATTGTCCTGAAGTAAGAACCAGATGTCTGATAAAGTTTCACATTAGCTGCCCCCGAGTTTAATAGACCCAAAGTGAGAAGAAGGCCTCGGGGGGGGGGCACTTGTTGGTTTCATGGAGGAGGGTAGATGAAAGGACCAATAGGGAAAGAGATGGTCAATTAGAAGAGGAAGGATTTGACTAAAATGGTGTATGTAAGATAACACAGGGATGCCTGAGCACATTACTATTATTGGCTTATAGCCCTGATGTGTTTGGTGTTTAATTGAATATGGAG
Organism: Acomys russatus; assembly: GCF_903995435.1. Classification (NCBI taxonomy): domain Eukaryota; kingdom Metazoa; phylum Chordata; class Mammalia; order Rodentia; family Muridae; genus Acomys; species Acomys russatus. Next base: position 45,620,682 of record NC_067159.1, read on the forward strand.
TTTAGAATATTAAACATACAGTCATGCTTATGGGCTAGGGGCGGGTACCCGTGACCTTGGGATTCACCGTGACCCGTGATTCTTGGGATAGTATTTAGAGAATCTCTAACTCAAACCAGCTGCTTTCTCTGCTCTCTCAGATGTGGTAGTTAGTGAGGCTGGCAGGTCCCCACTTGGCTTGATGAACCACAGGTATTTTTAATTTAGTTCATAGCTAAAAGCATCACATTTTCTGCCTCATAAAACATTTCTAAGCCAGAAGCTTAGGAAATAAGGGGATACTGGCCATGTTTGGGGTTAATACATCACAAACCATTATGTTATACCTTGATTAAAGCTGGGGCTCTTGAGCCAGCGAGACGGCTCAGTGGGAAGAGGTGCTTGTACCAATCCTGAGGATGTTCCATCCCCAGAACCACAGACAGGAGAAATTGACTCCTGCAGGTTGTCCTCTGACCTCCACATGCATGTGTCATGACATGACTATTTCTTTATGTGTGCACACATGGAAGAAGGAGAAGAAGAAGAAGAAGAAGAAGAAGAAGAAGAAGAAGAAGAAGAAGAAGAAGAAGAAGAAGAAGAAGAAGAAGAAGAAGAAGAAGAAGAAGAAGAAGAAGAAGAAGAAGAAGAAGAAGAAGAAGAAGAAGAAGAAAAAGAAAGACAATGACGACTGGGCTCTTGAGCTGGGAAACAAGACCTATCTCTGCTGCCTGCCTTCTCATTCAGTGCAGAACAGGGGCAGGCACGCCTTCCTGTGACAAGCTTTAGAGAAGATCGTGTTCATTAGCAGTGGGTCAGATGTTAGGAGCATAGGATGTAGTACCCATGTTTTCTAAGGGGATCCAGAAGGCCCTGAGTACATACGATGACCACTGCCACTGTTCACAAGGGCCCATTAGGACCACTACAAAGTCTGAGCATGGAGGGTGTCCTATTCCTCTGAGGTGAGGTCTGGTAGAGAGGGATTTTCAAGTGTCTCTTACCACAGGTTACTTGCCAGCGAACATGTGACAGAGCAGCTTTGTAATTAAACAGATAAGGGAAATAACTCCACCCAACTGCAGCCGCTGGCACAGTGCATACTGTTGGAGTGTGTAAGTTGGCTTAGTTTAGTTATTATGAAACCTGAACAACTTTGGCTTTTCTCAAGCATCTTGGGGCACAGGAGCTAGAAAGACCTTAGCGTTCTGAGGTTTACTATTTTTCTTTTACCAGTGAGAAATCCTAGGGCCTATGAGGTTAAGTGAATAATTTGCCTTTGGTTACATAACCACAGATTTCCTGCTGGACTTGTTGTCCAATACTCTCTAAAAGAATGGCTTATGACAAACTGTTCTAAACTCACAATCATTTTAATCCCCTGCAACATGTAACTGGTTTATATTCAGACACCCAGTGTTGAAGGTAAATTCGTTTTTCTAGCGTTGCATTATGAATTTTGTCAGGAGGGTTCATGGAATACTGTTCGTCCTGTCATGCATACATGATGAGATTGCTTTACAAAACACCTTGCAATTATGTGTCATTTGAGCAATTCCAAGCTAACCTGATCATGTTTGCAAGCTATGATTTAGCATGTTGAAGCTAAAGTTTAACATCTCCCAATTTTTTTTTTTCCCCTGTGTAGGAGCAAATTCTGGACTGTTTTCTGAGAAAAATCTCAAACTTTCTCTAGTATTTCCCCTTTAAGGAGGTAGGATTTTCTATATAGATCTCTATGGTGGTCTCAATAGGACTGGCCCTTGTAGGCTCATATATTTGAATGCTTGGCCATTAGGGGGAATGGTATTACTTGACAGAGATTAGGAGGTGTGGCCTAGTTAGAGTAGGTTTGGCTTTTTTGGAGGAGGAAGTGTGTTTTTGGGGGTAAGCTTTGGGGTTTCAAATGCTCAATCCAGGCCCAGTCTTTCTCTTCCTGCTGCCTGCTGATCGAGATGTTGAACTTTCAGCTGCCTGTCCAGCACCATGTCTGCCTGTGTGCTGCCATATTTCCCACTGTGACAATTCAATAGACTATAAACTTCTGAGTGTAAGCCGGCCCCAATGAAATGTTTTCTTTTATACGAGCTGCCATGGGCACGGTGTCTCTTCACAGCATTAGAACACTAACTAGGATACTATCACTTTTTTTTTCTTCTGAAAAATGCCATTGTCAGGATGGAGAGATGGCTCAGAGGTTAAGGGCATCGAGTGCTCCTCCAGAGGTCCTGAGTTCAATTCCCAGCAACCACATGGTGGCTCACAACCATCTGTAATGAGATATGATGCCCTCTTCTGGCCTGCAGGTGTACATGCAGCCAGAACACTTTAAATAATAAACCTTTAAAAAAAATGCCATTGTCTTCCTGCCTCTTCTGCAATGCTCCTTGAGTCTTAGGTGTGGGAGTGCTTTGTAGATGTGCTATGGCACTTATCTTTACTAGCCATTGTTGTGAAGGTGCTCTCCTGGGAGAACTAGCTTTGTGTGTGTAAAACTTAAGTGCTTCTGTACTTACGAAGTATGAGAACCCTTGGTTGAGCAAAGGAGAACTGTGGCTCTGACCTCAACCAGTCTGAGGCTGTAATGAGCAGGCACCGGGGGCCATATAAGGGTGAGCGAGGGGCTGGGTCAGTAAGAAGCAGTGTGTGGGCAAAGTCTCTGTCACCATGAGAGTGCTAAGGCAGAGGGCTCCCATTAGTGTGTAAGTATGCATGCATGCGTGTGCATGCAGACACACAACGTATATACTTATGTGCCTGTGTTTTTGTGTGGGAGGTGTGTCACAGTGACTGTGCGGAGCCCAGAGGATTTTACAGTTTACTTTGGGACTAGGTTATTTTGCTGTTGGCTGCTGCATCTGGCAGGTCGGCAGGCACCTGCTAACCTCTCGTCTTCACCTTCCATCTCACTCTGGACACTGCGATTACAGATGATTGATACCATATTTGGCTCTGAGTGATTCTGGGGATCCAAACTCAGGCCCTTGGGCCTGCACAGACATTTCACCAGCCCTGCCTTCACTCGCCCCCCCCCCTCCTTGGTTTATTTATGTATATGAGTGCTTTACCTGTATGCACACCTGCAGGCCAGAAGAGGGCATCAGATCATGTTATAGGTGGTTGTGAGCCACCATATGGTTGCTGGGAATTGAACTCAGGACCTCTGGAAGAGCAGCCAGTGCTCTTAACCTCTGAGCCATCTCTCCAGCCCCCACAAAGACATTTTTAAATACTTTGTTTGCAACGTTTAAGTTAGTGATAAGCATGTAAAAATAGGCAAGTCAATGGGAATGTGGATAGTGGGGTTTGATTCTTTAAAAAGTATATACTGGACACACACACACACACACACACACACACACACACACACACACACACAGGGCCTGTTTCTTAAGCCAAATAGCCATAAATAGCAATATGTATGTTACACACCCACGCGCGCACACACACACACACGGCCTGTTTTTTAAGCCAAATAGATATAATAGCGCCTAACCAGAATCAATAGACCTTTTATGTAAATTGGAAGAGTAAGGAATTATGGGTGTACTAGTTGCTAGGGTATGCAAAGTTCTTGTCCTTAAGATTCAGCTAAGTTTGCAAGTAACTTAAGGCAGCGTGTGCCACAATCGTGTTTGTGCATATAATTCTGGGAGAGAATCCAGAATATCTTCATAAAGTGTTTGAACTTACCCTTGACAATGCAGTTTTAAGTGGAGACTGACAGAAGAAATTACATGCAAAAGGCAACAGGCTTTAACATACACACTGCTGGGAACTTCCCGGTACAGCTCAGTTCAGACATTTCACTAGGAAATGAGACCAGGAGGATGTAGTTGCCCTAAAGCTCTGGGAGGCGGGCTCTAATAAAATAAAGCCCACTAGAAACATCAGTCCAGTCCCAGCCCAGTCATTTGTCTTGTCCTCATGAGCCTCAAGCCTCTCACAGCTTCCCTTCTCTCCAAGCCCAACATGTCTCTTACTGGCCCTCATCAGCTGAGCAGTTTGGCTCATAATCAACAAACCAGAAGGGTAATTTAAGTGCACTGGGATCCACCCAACTGTTAAAATGAGCTGCTTCTCTGGGCTTCATTTGTACTGACGCTCTAACCCCAGAACGGGTACCTTTCTGGAAACACTGCCAGTAAGCTAAGTTCATCCACTTCTCTCAGTACGGACTACTCAGTTATGCATTCTTAATTACCTTCAGGTGTGTTCAGAGGCCCAGCCTTCCCCAGCACACACGAAGGGCAGCTGCAGGGAGTTTGGCAGGCTGATGCCCTCCCCTCCCCTTACAAAGCCCACGACCACTCTAACCCACTGCTGCAGAGGCATCGGAGTTGGAGGTCCCACTATACACTTGAGACTACTCTGAACCTTGACTGGCAAAACAAGACAGGGTGTGTAAACAGACGTGGTAGGTATCGTAGGACATACAAGACAATGTTCAGTCATTGTGACAACTTTCACACGTTTTCTTTTCAGTGACTGATACTCCAGAGGTTGGCAACAGCAGTTGTTCTGATAAGCTTATCTGGTAACCTAAGTTATCCATTACATATTGGGTACCACCTACTCTACTTAGAATATAGCTGACCTTTTCAATTCTGCCAGTTTATATCACTTTCATTCCAGAGACAAGGGCACCAAGAGGTGCAATGACTAACACCACCTCAGGTAACCAAGGGGAAGAGGCAGCACTCCACCTGCTTCCCCAAGTGCACTGGGTGGTGTTTCTAAAACATCAGGTCTGTCTCAAAACCACCAGAGGATTCCAGTATCACCCCAGCAAAAAGGAGAGAGAGAGAAAGAGAGAGAGAGAGAGAGAGAGAGAGAGAGAGAGAGAGAGAGAGAGAGAGAGAGAGAGAGAGAGAGAGAGAGGTAACTTCCAGGGGGCTGAGTAGAAGCTACAGGCAGGTTAGTAGTGTAAACACTTCCAAAGTATCACAAAGCTCATACCAGAAGAGAGAGAAAAAGGAAGAATGAGTATTGTTGAGTTTCAGTTTTCCTTTTCAAACCAAAGATCATCCAGTTGGAAGGCTCCTCCCATCTCTAACTACATTACTCCTTCATACAATGCTGATGAAGAGTCTAAAGTGCTAAGCGTCTTCGAGGGGGCAATGGCAGTGGCAGAAGTGTTTAGAGGCTGGTATACTGTTTCTACCAGCATCCCATTCTATAGCACTCAAGGAAATAATTAGGAACACAAAGGGTTAGCAGCACAGTGTTTTTCAAAGCAGTTTATTAGTGAAAAAACTGGAAACCTAAAAGTTCAACAGTAGTCTAATGTGGCACATATGAAGACATATCATGCAGCCATTAAAAAAGATGTAGAAATACATATGACACAGCAAGATAGTCATGGTACTGTCGAGGGAAAAAAGTTACAAAACAGCATGTACAATTTGATCCCATTTGAAAAAGAATCTATAAATGTACAGAATCTGGAGGCCACACACCTCAGTTATAGCACTTTTCCTCAGATGGTAGAACTGTAGGCCACTGTGTTTTTACTGCTGAAGTTTTTTTTGTCAGCATATTATGACTTGTATTAATAAAAAAGCATTAACAATTCTTAAAAAGGCTACTCTGACGTAGGATTAAGTAGAGCTTAGCAACCTGAGGTACAGAGATGTACAGACGTTAGTCTGATCCTGCTCCAGTGGTGTGTCAGGTGTTCTGATGCTAAACACCAGGTCAAAGGCACTGTATGGATATGGTGGTTAGAGCGCATCTTTAGCCCAGTGGTTCTCACCCCTCCTAAGGCTGTGACGCTTTAGTACAGCCCCTCATGCTGTGGTGGCCCTAACTATAAAATTATTGTTGCTGTTATTGTAATTTTGCTACTGTTATGAATTATATTGTAAATATTTGTGTTTCCTGATGGTCTTAGGTGACCCCTGTGAAAGGGTCATGCACAAGTTGAGAACCACTGCTTTAGATGATGGGTCCACATTCCTAGAAACCTTCTATGTTACCCAGGCCCTGGCATTTTAAACAATACTTTTCTTACTGACACTTGGTGACATTTTTACCTTCATATCCACTTCTTAGACTTGTCTCTCAGTACCTCAGCCAGTTAGAGTGGTGGGAAGGCTTACAGAAGGCAAGGGGAAATGTTCAAGTGTTGCCAATCACAGGCGCCTGAGGGAGAAAGCCAGCTCTGGTAGCTCTGTAGTGGTTCTCAGACCTTATGGTTTACTGTACAACTGTGGGGCCCTGATTCCAGAATTTGGCTCAGTAGGTCTTGTGGGTTAAGACACAGGTATTAGCATTTTTTTTTCTTTTACCCAACAAGAGCCAAGCTGTGTGATGAGAGTAATTTATGATTAACAGAATTATAGTCTCTATCTTAGAAAGGCTACATTCTAGTGTGACAGGTACATGCTAAATAAATAAATTATAAAAATAACATAATTACAATTAATAGAACATTGTAAAGAAAGTGAGTATTTAAAAAGCTGTCACATGGAAGATTAACACTACTAATTCCACAGGGCCATGTAGACGAAAGTATAAATAAGGTAGAATATTTGAAAACAGTTTAATTAACATTTTCAATGAGTTTGCAGGCAATGCTAGTTTAAAGTCTCGTACTTAGACAACATTTCAAATTAGGATAAAGTGGAAGAAGGGCAAGTCTGAAACTTTCTCTAGCTTCATAGTTTTATGATGAGACAGGTGCCACACAGTGACACAGAGGACTTAGAGCAAATCCAGATGCCAGGCACTCTCCCCTTGACAGCTCTTCACTCTGGCTTGTGCACGTAGGCAGCTCATTGTGAGACCTCCCTGCATAAAGAAGACTGTCCCATCCTATCACCTTTACCTCGGACACACCCTTCTAACACCAGCTTTCTTTTATTCCTTTATTGTGAGGTTTAACCGACTGGGAGGATGGGCTGTGGCTCGCGGGGATGCTGCTCGAGGTTGATTTTCCTTGCTCCCCAGAGTGAGGTACATTCTCATTTTAGGAACCTCATCTCCTGCAATATGATTTTTTTTTTTTTTTGGTTAGCACCATGAAAAATGTTTTAACTAAACCTTGTGGGTTAGATTCCTTTAAAGACAAAGGTAGATAAAACCCATTTATTTTTCAGTTTGTGGAGAGCCTATAAATACCTCCTTGTTTAGTATTTCATGAATAGATGCACCTTCACACATTACTGTGCTATTGAATTATGCTCAGGGTCAAGGGTTTATTTAAATAACTTTGAATTGCACCAAGAATTAATAGGCTTCACAAGAGTTTTCTTCCATGCTTAACAATCTCCTTGGGCCTTTACCTGAGCAAAACCTAAACACATAACTTTAAGTCAAAACCTAAGTTAAACAAAATACCCAAACAAACAATAAAACCTCATTAAAACAACAACAAAATTAAACAAAAGAACATGCATAAGGGTTGTGCTGGATCTGTGATAGACAAAGGTACAAGCAGCCTTTGCTCCTATTAATACCACAGTATGCAGTAGGTGGGTGTGGCTTCAGGAACCAGCACTCCTGCTGCAGAGCCTGCACCGACCACGGTGGAGAATGGGTTGCAGAAGTAAGGACAGCAGACACAGGACATGTTCCCCCCCGCCCAGTCACAGCCCACACAGCACAGGGTCAGGAGCGTTGAAAAGGGCATCTGTGTTTTCAAAATGTTTGTATGTGCCAGGTCTTTGCCTAAGAGCACAAAACACAAAGTGACACTTGTGGAATAGTTTCCTGGTAGGTGGCATACATATCCCATTTTACTGATAAAAAATGGCAGCTCTAAATCTGAGCTGAATCCCAAGGAGCCCAATATGTGAGGGTACGAACACAGGATCAACTCAGCCCATGGTTATACTTTCTCCTGTACTGTTCAATTTCCCATACACTTAATCTGCAGAACTAAAGCTGCTGTTTAAATTCACCCAGATTTTCAGTCCCTCAAAACCTAAATTTGGACAAATGTAACAGATGGCACTTGAGGCTATAAAACTTTCTGAGGGAGGAAAACCAAAACTTTATTCACTTGATTCTCCAGAACACTAGCCATCTCAAGCTGTCTTTGGAGTTCTTTAAGTATATAATTCAGCTGTGAGTCAGAGCCTTACACAACTAAGAACCTGCAGAGGAATTTCTCTTACAGCACAGGAATAAAGGGGCTCTTAATGCTGGGACCAAGGACTATGTTTTCCATGTATACCAAGCTCTTAGGAGCTCTTAAGACAAATGGATCTTTTAAAGTGCTATTTAAACATCCACCTTTTTAGAGCTCAAAAGTTTACAATTCAGGAATCTGACTGTATGAGCTACACCTTTGTACTTCACTGCTCTGCTACTCTGAACAAACTTATGCTCTCTTGGTTCCAGGCCTAGTACAACTCTGACTTCTCAGATCTGAACTGGTAATTCAGTACTTTGGATTTCTTCACAGTATTAATCCTGTCACAGGTCATTTTTCCCCCCTTTAGGAGCATCTTGTTCACAGCAGTATACTTGGTTGATCAACAAAGGACCCAGCGCTCAACAATGTCTTTTGAATGGATGGATGGATGATGAATGGATGAGACTGACGGCCTAACAAGAGCATTTCTCAGTTGGCAATTCATGGCAACTTCTGCTGACACACAGCATGGTCCTCACAGCATTCTCTGGTTTGAAATGTGTCACTGATAATTTTCAGAAGATGTTATTTCACAACCAGAGATCCTGATGAATATAAACTACATTCACTGCCTGTGATTTCCCCTGTAATGAATGCTGTTGTGTTAATCCGTATTTTTATACATATTCACACATTTCTTGTTCAACAACAAATCTTTACCGTAGTGTAGTATGTTTTTAATGGCTGCAATTCTAATTATGCATCAAACTGTGGCAACTGAATAATCTTAAGAGTATTCTGAGTGAATGAATTTGTCCCCAGTGTTCTGTAACCTTAACATTATGAAATAAGGTAATACTTTTCAAGGACTCAGGTTTAAAAAGAAAATATCCAGTAGTGTTTAAAACATAAATAAACTGAACTCAATCCAACTCAACCCAAAACTCCAAAGCCAAGAGACCCTACTAAAGCATAGTGTTTAAGTCATCCGATTCCTACTGAGCAGCAAGGTAAAAATGAGATTTTACTTCATTCTTTGGCTATTGTACCTAATAAATGAGTCACTGGTATCATGCACGATAAATTTATTTGCATAAAAGAAAAAGCTTGCCGTTAATGAAAAATTCAGTAGAAAACAATCCTTTTGCTTTTAAGTTTGGGTTCAAAAGTAGAAGTTGTTAGTGAAACCTCAGTAGAAAGAATTGTATAAGAAAAGAGTCTTGTCATGAAATTGCTAACATAGATTCTGTAATGAAGTATTAACCATGCAATTTTATTGGCAGAATGGCCAGTTTCTGATGGCTTCTAATATTTCTTTTTCAGTCTCTTATAACATTACATGAAAGATACTTGAACCTGTTTCAGAGTTACTCGATATAAATATGGCGTCACGATGGTAATCTTCCGCGGCCTCCCTGGTTAATTGAGAAGCTCTAAGTAGGTAATCGGCACCTTGCCCTTCTGATTTCCTCTCTCCCCCATGAGCCAGTCTGAATCCATTCCGATGACACTGAACACAGTGATTACCTACAAAATATAATATTTCCAATTATTAACTATATCAAAAATAAGTGTATAGCAAGCAAACCAGATTTGCATTAAATGTTTAAATTATTCACTATTTAAGGACTTTATAAACATCCATTTAGCTGAAAAATTACAGATTTTTATCAGTGGCAGTTTCATACATAAGTAAAACTAAAAATTTTAAATATTATTTCTATTATCTACTATATAACATAAATATTTTAAAGTGCCAATATTAACAACTGAAATTCATGAAATAAAAAACTATTCTAAGTCAGTAGTGAGAAATATTAGAGTAGGTGTGTAATTTTTTTCCTGTACAGACATCACTCACCTCATCGGCCAGAAGTGACAGCTCAGTACTATTTGCAGCATCATAATCATAGAGAACCCTGGCCTTTCTGCTGCTGTTTGATTCTTTAAGGTCATTGAGGTTGGAAGGAGAGGACATTATTAGGCTACCCACTGGGGCCAGAGAGGGACCAGTTGCATTTGACAGCGCAGATGGCACAGGTGTCCCAGAACTCTGATTGTTGTTAGAAAGATAATTGGATGGAAAACTGTTGAAAAAACAAAATAAAGCAAACCTCAATTATTATTCTTTTTAAGCGATTAAAGGTTCCTCACTATCACCACTTGGTGGCACCTTTTACCAGCTTCCCCATTGGAAAGATCTAGAGACACTCAGGTTTTAGTGGTGTGCCAATGTAAAATCCTTAAAGGTTTACCTCAAAGCTGTCTCTCTCTATTGATTTAAATTTAAAGAACATTTTGGCTATCATTCATCCCTGGAATGTATGTGTGTGGATGTTTATTCTTAAATGCTGCCAAGAATATATATGCCAATATATATATTGTCATAATATATAATATATTATCACACACACATATATACATATGTATATATGCATGAGATAGTGTGTAATAGTAATCTTTTTTCCTCTCTATGATTTGCTAAATAAAAACAAAGAAAAGCTAAATAGTAGATAATACTGTAAAAGTGACGTTTCCTTAATATTTTGGCAATTGTTTGGTTGCCTTTTTCATAAAATCAATATATCACATTTTCCTATGAGCCAAGTAACAAACTATCTACCATGCATTGCTACTTTAAGCTCAAGACGTAAGATGAACTGGTGTCACAGTTACTTTAAAGGACACACAAACTTAGAGATAAAACATTCAAATTAACTTATTATGAGTGATAATTACGATGAAATATAAGACCCAACAGGAGAATACAGCAGATTTCACAAGCTAAGTTTTCTATTATTTTTAAAGGAAAAATAAAAGTCCTACTATAGAAAAGTGACGGTGTAGAGTTTCCAATGCACTTTAAGACTGTGTGCAGCGATACTCTGTACTGAACCAGCAGGCCTGTGCATGCTAAGCAGATGCTCTTCCTCCCAAGCCACACATCTTGCCCCATATGTACACTTTAATCCATCTATTAAGTAAAACATGTAAGGCCTTCCATCTGGTAAGATGTATGAAATTCATGCCTCTGGAAAATAACATTTGTTCTTAAATTTCCATTTTTATTTTACATCAGGTGTAAGGATGTTTTACCTGCATGCATGCATGTGCACCACACATTCCTGCTGGATCCCCTGGAACTGAAGTTACAGATGGTTGTGAGCTACCACATGGGTGCTGGGAACTGAACCCAGGTCCACTCAAGGGCAAGGTCTCTTAACCACTGAGCCATCACTATAGCCTGATGAAATTTTCTTTATGACCACTGTGCCATCTAAAACCAGCAATTGCAAGTAACACTCTGTGTATTACTCTTACCTCCTTATGTCTCGTTTTTGTCCTGCACTGCTCTCATGGCTGACGCTAAGGCGAACAGCGCAGGGACCTGTGCGCCTCATCCTACTGCCTCTCACTGACTGCAGATCTTCACATTACTCAGCTATGTACTGTTCATCATCTTTTGTTGCCAACATCTGAAGGTGTTTCATTTTTAAAACATAACTCATGACTAAACATCATAATTCTTGGTGATTTTAATAGCTATATGGACAATCTTCCAGAACTTTAGCCCCTTATATCCATGAGCTTTACACCAGACCCCAGCTGCTATCCGTACTCACACTCACATCTAGACCTTATTTTCAGGACCTGTAAGGCAGTTAAGCAGTTTCCAGCCTCTACTCTTTGATCACTTTTTCCTGTAATAATTCCACTTAAAGCAGCCGGCCAATACATACCATTCTTTCTTCATGCCAAGTACTGTAAGCACACTGTGCTTGCACATTCTTTTACACCGCTATATTCATTTGGGCAAAATCGCCCCAATCCACGGAGTAGTGTTGCCACTTGTCAGGAGAAATACATGGACTCAGTAGTAGTGTAGCTACTGTGTCAGGAGACTGAGGTAGGAAAATGAGGAGGAAATACAATACTTCACAGCTATTTGAAATAAGGAGCTTAACCTTATTACTGGAAATCACTGCTGGTAAAACTCCTTACCCTAAGTAATCACCCATATGCAGACCCATACGCAGACAACTGACATCACTCCCAAGGTGTAATAAAGCCAGGCCAAGCACTTTCCTTCTTACTGTTAAGGGCTGCATATAAAAGCCTATGTACATAAAAGGATATAGTGTTTTGTCTGTAGGCCATGTTGGCCTGCCTGAACCCAAGTGCAAGGATGGTAGGCCATGTGCCATCCGACTCTCTCTGTCTTGAAATACACTGAAGGGTTAATATTTCCCCACTCCTGTGGCAGTAACAGGAGTTACTGAAGGTAGAGAGGCAAGTCTTTCTTCCCTAGGCGGCACTGGCTTTACTGTGTAAGGTGCTTCCCTTGAAGAGACTAGTGATGCTTTGTCTCAATGGCTGAGTGCCAAGGTAAGCCCAGCCCACCTGCTGCTGCACTTGCAGAGTGTCTGTCCAGGCGAAGTGGGAGGAAGGGTCAAAGTTTCTCAGGCTTAAAGTGTTTTGCCTTTAGACAGTACTAACAAAACACCAAGTACGTAGAAATATGAGCCAGGCCCATCTACCAGAAGACTAACAGGCTGCAGTTTATTTTGAAGATCCAAAATTAGCTTTGTCACGTTGCCTAACTTTAGTCTGGGCCTAAATCAGAAGGATAAATTTGCAGAATGAACACTGCAGTGACTCTTTCTAAATTGTATTTCTTGAAAAAGTATTTTCATGTTTTTCCTTCAAATGTCACTTATCATTCCTCTTACTTAAGCCAAACTCCTTATTATGACTTACTTTCAAGATCATTCATGGTGCAACCCTGTCAATTCCTCTAGTCTCACAAACGATTCCTTTCTCCACTAAAACACTATGCTTTCACTAGCATGAAATACTGTCAGTTACCCAAACTTGCTGCTTCTCTTTCTCCTGTATCCTGGTTTGCCTGCAACATCCATGCTTGCCCTGTTCTTCACCTAGAAGGCTCTCACTAAAATAACCACCTGGGAATCTCTGCTGGATTCAGCTGGACCATAATTAGATGTCCTCGCAACACCCTGCTCCTCTTACCTTTTTACATGGCTGATCACAGACTTCAACTGTCTGCTGCAGGCTTTACTGCCAATGCCACCTTGTAATATGAACTGCATCAAGGCAAGTACCCTAGCTTGTTTTGTTTGCTGATTTAAGTCCAGAACATATTTGGGACCTAAGGCAGGTATTCCATAAGTATTTGGTAATTAATGTAGTTATGTGCATTGTATACTATTTTGTTTAAGAGTACATTACCAAATTCAAAATAATTATGTAAAGAGCTTGAGGTCTTTGGGGTATTTAAATTTAATTGATTTTCTGTGTATTTGCACGTACATGTGCCAAGGTGGGCATGTGGAGGTCAGAGGACACCTTTCAGGAGTCAGTTCTTTCCTCTTACTATGTGGGTCCTGGGAATTGAACTCGGCTGAGCCATGTCAGCAGCCACCACATATAAAAAATGTGAACATATTTCATATTTCATCACTTTTATCCCAGCATTTTCATACATGTGTCATGCTTTGTTTTCCTTCATTTCTCTTCTCTAATGCTCTCCTCATGTTCCTGCTAGCTGGCCTAGGAAGTGGGGATTTCTTGTCTTTGCCTCCCATCTCGCTGTCACATGCTGTGATTACGGACACAGGCTACTGTGTCTGATTTACTTGGGTCATCATGCTTGTGTGCCCGTGCTACCCACTGAGCCCTCTCTCCGGACTCCACCCTTCTTTACCATGACTTTCATAAATAGAGAGGAAACTGCTACCTTCCCAGTTGTTTTTGTAGGTCTAACATGTACTGGTAACACTGTGCATAATAAGTCATCTGGGCTTCTACAAAGTCATTCAGACAGCGGAGATGATGGGCCTGTAATGGAAAAGTTACAGTCAGTTCTCAGAAGTTCTTCAAGTGGCACAGGCCAAAGGAGAATAAAGGACAGCACTGTCACGAGGGAGAGTAACCTGATGTGTGCTAATACTGACACTCCTATCAGGCTTATTAAGACTAGTTACTGGTTAACAATATATTGACAAACTTTGTTTAGCCAACAGGAACCAACATAAGGATTTATGAGGTGGGAAAAATGAGCGATGAGATGTAAGAGAAAATTTAAAATATTTCTTCAGATCCCATGTAAACTATGACCCTTAGCTCTCCTTGACAGAAAACTGACACAAGAAGCTCTGTTCAAAGGCAGCGTCTGTTAAGCAGTTCAGTGCGCCTTCAACTCACAAGCTCCTCCTCAGCCGCCTCATGCTGTCTCAGTGTCTTTGCTGGAAATGACTGAACACTCACGTGTGTACTGCTGATTCCCTCTAGCAGGAGTCGGGTAATCTCTGCTTGACGATCAAATTCACTTTGAGTTATTCTTAATTCCTGTTCAGACTGAAATTAGAACACACTTTTAGGCTCTCATTAGAAGACTCAGTCCATTTTATATATACAAAAAAAAAAAAAAAAAAAAAAAAAAGAAAAGAAAAAAGAAAAAAGAGTCATCTCCCCACCAATGTACCCGAAATTAGATCTGATGACACCCTAATCATTTTGTGCATATGTCATAATTGGTTTTTACTTTCTAGTCCTTTCTATGGCACCAAACACAACCGACACAACTGATGCCTTACCAACACTTGACTCATACCAAAGACATATTATGGCAGTCAAGATTATCTGTACACCTTTCCTAGTATTTTACTAAATTGAGTGTTTTATAAAATCATAAGAGTACCATAGTTTTATAAGAATAAAGCAATATTACTTTCAAAACCCTTCAAATTATTACTGTGTGCTTTTCTTTCGCACTTAGTTAACAACAGTCTGAAGTCGTAGATGTCCATCTCTGTGCTTAGTTCCTTGTTGCTACAACAGGATCTTGGTTTCCTTCATGGGATTCTTCCTCCTACACCTTAACTTTCTTTTGTAATTTCTCCCTAAATTGTGCATAATAGGCTTTAGACATTAGCATCATTAAGTTTAGGGCTTACGGCAGGTGTGGTGGTGCATGCTTTTAATCCTGGTGTTTGGGAGGTAGATCTCTGTGAGTTCAAGGCCAGCCTGGTCTACAAAGGGAGTTCCATGACAGCCAGGGCTATTGCACAGAGAAACTCTGTCTTGAAAAACCAAACGGGGGAAAGCTTAGGGCTAAAGAGTTTTTCCACCAGTTACAGCTGGTCTTCAGTGTGCTGCTTGTACACAGATTTCAAAGGAAAAAGGAAGTGCTCTAACATCCTGATTTGCATGATATAAATACTTGCTGCGGTTGGTTTCAAGTTACCAAGATGAAGTCACTGACTTCGAAAATGAGAAGTAGGCAGCACTATCGGCTTCTGTTTACTGCTGGAACAAAATAGTTCACTGAAAAATTAACAAAATCTAAACATACTAAAAACTGGCATTAAACACTCAAAACTTTGGTTGTAAGTAGTTGGTAGGAAAATGAGGAGGAAAAAGAAAACTTCACAGCTTATTTGAAATAAGGAGCTTATTAACCCCACTACTGGAAATCACTGCAAGTAAGACTCTACCTTAAGTAATCACCCATTTGCAGACAACTGACATCACTCCCAAGGCGTAATAAAGCCAGACCAAGAACTTTCCTTTCATAGCCTTCTTTATCTCTTTCACTCTTTGGTGACAAAAGCGCCCCCCATGAGCCAGTTGACAAGGAAGTGAATGACCAGCTGCTCTAACATCCTACTGTTAGCAGTGCAACTTCCTGTTCTCTTTCTCTGTTTCCTATGTATGGATGAAAATGTGATCAGCCAGCTTCCTGCGTGACAGACTCTCCCTCTAGTCACAAGCCAAAATGACTTTCTACCTTAAGTTGCTTTTGGCCGTGGTGTTCTTATTACTACCTCTTGATTCTGTGGTTTAACCTACATTCTCTCACATGGTGCTCTGCCTTCTTTTCATGCTAGAGGTTCAAAAGAAATGAGAAGCCAGCGTGGGACCACACAGGAGGCTGAGACCTTAGTCAAGCATTTCATACTGTGCTGACAAACACAACCAACAGTTTGATAAATTATGCAGGAAACACACTGTAGAATCAGCAATTTTCTAAGTCATACAATAAATGTTAAGGCTCATAAAGCTATTTAAATATCTGAGGCCATGGTTTGTACCTGCCTTCAATTACTAATATTACTGTCATTTGAAATGCAAACTTTGGTAGGCCTGAGAATGGGGAGTAAACAACAAATGTCTGAAAATAATCTAAAAAGGGTTACACAAAGAAGCCTTGTCTTAAAAAAACAAAAACAAAAAAACA
Source organism: Acomys russatus (assembly GCF_903995435.1). Lineage (NCBI taxonomy): Eukaryota > Metazoa > Chordata > Mammalia > Rodentia > Muridae > Acomys > Acomys russatus. The sequence goes on from NC_067159.1 coordinate 45,637,001, forward strand.
AACAAACAAAAAATTCAAAATACAAAATACAAGAAAATCCCAAAACCAACCCCCACAAAAAACCCCACCAAAACAAAACAACAACAACAAAACAAAAACAAAACAAAACAAAAAAACCAAACAACAACAAAATGAAATGAATCTGCACTAAAATCACAATTTTCTTCTTTAAATTCTTGAGTTACAACTTGATTCCCAGCCAAGACAAAGTGAAAGACGGTAACAGAGGCTGATGACAGGCACATGGATAAGCTTTACAGGAAGCAGTATGACACTAAGGGGAAAAAACAAAAATCCAAAGACCCAACTGTCACACTGTATAATGCTGGATATCTGTAATTATGGCACTGGCTATAAAATATTTACTATGCTGTGTTTTATGCAGCTGTAAGCTACATATTTTATGGGAATTTCCTATAAAGTGACAGAAAGAACCCATTTGGTTCTCATGAGAACCACCTTTAGTTCCCTGAAACTCAGTTCTCTAAAGATAAGAGGTCAGAGTATTCAGTAGTCTTTAAATGTAGAATATCACTGAGCTGTCAGTGAACAAATGAAGTAGCTCGCCTGTCTCCCAGCAAGGCACTGTATGAGCAGCCCTTGTTTAACCTCATGGTGTACATAGATTCTGGAGCATAATTCCACTGCCATATGGAACTGCTGTTAGTAAACAGACTTGGTAATTTCCTTCGTTTTCAGATTTTAAAAGAGTTGTAACATAATTATGAGTGTCTCCAAGGCTGATGCCCATCTAATGTTTACTGAATGAATGAATGAATGACAAATGCTTATTTCACGATTCAGTAGTTTAAAATTTTACTTACTTTTGTCACTTCCTCTGCCCAAATCTAAGCAGCATTAAAAATTAGAGAGAAATATAGAACATGAAATAAAGTTGGAATTTAACATTTCCTACAACTTACTAGTATAGAAAAATGTGCTTTAATTTAAATGGCATATTTTCTCCCTTACAAGCTGAACACTAGTAATCTAAATCAGCATTGCTGAATACATTATGAAATCTGTTTTACCACCAAGTTAAAAACTGTATAACTCTACAAACAGGAACAACAGCTTTCTCAAGTTGAGAGTATCTGACATATCACAGAGAACCTACAGTCTCTCATGTAAAATGAGAGGTCTGAACTAAATGATTTTTAATTTCAGTATAAATTCTAAAACTTCAGAAAATAAAAACAAAACAAGGATATATAGACACTGAATGCTACTGATACAACCTTTTTTTGTTTTTTTTTGAGAAACAATTTTAAATAGAATAAATTTAAGATTGCCAGCTAAATTTCTTATTGTAGGTAGATGATAAACAGCTGTAATACAAATGCTTTAATAAATCAAACAAAGTCCTGCTAATTGTTTAGGATTTTTTTTTTTTTTACTATAGACAGAAGGAAACCTATGATTTATACAAAATTAAGAGTGACTGAAATAGTCTCACCCTTCTCATTTACCTATAGATAAGACAATGGAAGTTAAAGAAATGCATTCTCTTGCTATGTAAAGAGAAGTACCATTAGCCTGTAAAAGTTCATAGCTGGAAACAACGCTTAATACCAAAATCTCAGCTATGTTTTTCCTGCTTTTAGTTCAATGCTATAGTATAAAAGTAATCAATCAACGGCCCATTAATTATTAAGTATGCTGTCAATTTCTTGCCACTTTTAACAGGAATAATTTACTTAGAATATAATTCCAAGAATTATCTATGTGTGTGTATGCAGTACATGTACTTGTGTGTGTGTGTGTGTGTTTGTGCCTGTGTGTGGTGGTACATACATGTAGAGGGCAGAGACTGACTCCACATGTCCTCCTTGACTACTCTCCACCCTATTTTTTGGCCAGGGTCTCTCATTGAACCTGGAGCTTATGAAATGGCCCCAGGATCTTCCTGCCTCTACCCTGTCTCCACCGCAGTACCTGGATTTTTATGTGGGTGCTGGGAATGCGAAGTCGGCTCCCCACGCTTGCATGGCAAGCACTGTGCTGACTGAACCATGTTCTCAGCCGCAACCATCATCAACTGCTACAGGCTAACATGAATGAGCTGCTTGTAGTCACACCATCATTTCATTAAACAAACTGTAGTATCTCACATGTCTTCAATTTGAGCTCAATATGTATATTAGCTATAAGAAGTGATTTTTACTCTCTTATTCCAGGCTACCATCATTCTTAAATTCTAAGTGAGTTAGCACTGGATATGGAATAGGCCTGGCCACTGGAATCTGTCTCACCCTGGAATGGCAGGAAAAAAATCCTATGTTGACTTTCATTAACAACACAATAAATAATGAAACAAAGGAAAACAAAACAAAAATCCCTGAAGTCCAAGTAAGGTAAGTCTTGTTATTTTTCTTTGCTAAAAGTAATAATATATGAAAATTTAGCCTAAGCTAACACTAAATGAACATCTTTTACTAGATGTTTTACTCATGATTTTAAAATCTGTTTTTTGGTATGACCAATAAATGTGGCTATTATAATGTATTAGCTCTTCTTTAAGTTTCAGTGTCACTTCAACTGGCATGTGTGCTCAGCCATTACCAATGCTTAACGTCAGCCATTTAGACTTTACATGCAGCTAATAGCAAGAGAAGACATTTTATGTAAGATGTAGAAAACACAGTAGGCCAACAAACCTTCAGCCATTTTACATGCAGGAAGTTGAGCATGTAAGAGAAATTTACCATAATGTTATCTCCTTCAAGGCGGGCGGAGTTTAGTTGCTTAAGCGCACAGGTGAGAGACAGAGAACATATTATACTTATGAGCACACTGAAAGCAGTTACTTCTGCACAACAAAGCACACGCTCCACAGGCACTAAAAGCCCATGTTTCTTCTACTTAAAAAAACCAACAAATCATTTGTTCTTCTATATATTTCATGTAACAATGCCTACCCAAAGATATAGAATTTTCAAAACAAGAACCAGTCGATATTTAACACTCATTTAGGGAAACACACCTCTTTTAAGTAACACTATTAAATTTTAATCTATGTAACCCTACTTTATACCAACACATTTCCTATTTAAAGCTTGTTTCTGTCCTGCGAATTTTTGGCACCTCCAGCCATCTTCTGGTTCAGTTCTCAGCCAGATCTTGCTTACAGATATTAAAGACACGTAATCCCTGTATTTCTAATTAGCTGCAAATGCAAATGTGCACAGGTAGAGTGAAGGTTCCATGACGGTGCTCTAACCTACTGGGGTTACAGGTTAAAGATCCAGACTGCTGTGGAAATACTTACATCCACACACAGAACAGAAGCTACAGGAGTTATTTGAAGGACCATTTTTTCCCCCTCAGATACCTTTAAATGCTAGAAAACATTTTTCTTCTCATTAAACATACATTATAAAAAGCTAATATTATGATTAAGTTAACAAATATAGGTACCTTATAATTTAAATGCACTAATTCCATTTTCTCCTTGCTTCTGACACGACTGTTTACTGATTTTCTTTGTTTTGTGTTTGAAGCAGTTTCTCATTCACCCCATGCTGGCCTCTCCTCAACTCACCATGTAGCTGAGGGGCGCTTAACTCTCAAGGGCTGTGATTACAGGTCTATCTATGTCTGGTTTTGTTTATTTAATTATTATTTATTTCTTTATTTTGTGATGCTGGGAACAGAGTCCAGGGAAAGTATTTTATGGCTGAGCCACACTCTCAGTAGAAGTCTTATTGTATCAAAAGCTATTACGTTTTCTCTTTTTCACTGAGCTGGTGCTACATTGTTGGGAAATGCCTTTGGTGTTTTACCTTTCTTTACTACGCTAACCAGCAAACAGAAGGTAGACAATACTGGATATAGATAAATTCTTTTTTAACTGATAGGGCTAAATCACTAAAAAGTCTAGTCTACTAATTTGTGAATTGAGGGTTTAAGGGTAGCAGATGTTTTGCTTATTTGAGTCTATTAGAGTACATTTCACAGAATTAGCAATCAATACAAATGGAAGTTAAAGGACAAATCCAGGAAAACAGTGAATGAAGTATTTTAGAACTACTCTCAAACCTCATCACCTTATAAGCAGTCACAAAATAACTCACGTTAAAAAGAAAACAAGCAAACACACATGCAAACAAACAAAAAGTGAAATTAAACAATATTTAGGATAAGAAATACCCTCTTTTCTTGCCAATTAAAAAGCAAGAAATATATCAGAAAGGAAAAGAAAAAACAAAACAAAACAAAAAAAAAAACCCCTAAAGTTCCAGTGGTCTCTATCACTTTTATTTACCTGAAAGACAAAGAGGGCAAAACCCAAAGGCTCACCAAGAACAGCACACAGCGCCCCTCAAGGCTGCTCGCAGTAGTTAACTAAGCGGACTTTTCTTACCTAAAGTTATTCAGACATGTGGCAATAAAGTCTGAAGAATAAATCACGTAGCAAAAAGAATAAAAATATAAATTTTGTTTGGGCTAATATTTTTATTATTTGGCTACATATAAATTTTGTGTAATGCCGTAATTCTAGACACTTTACATAAATCAGATTGGTGGATTATACTGCTTTTATCATCTTTTAAATTTGAACTTGCATTTTCACGGCTGTAACAACCGCCAACAACTCTCCCGGATGTATCAAGAAGAATCGTTTTTGAGGAGGTGTCAACTACATTTAATTTCTATGTATTAAGAGCAGGGCTACAGTATTTCATATAGTATAACTTTAAACAGCATAGTCACAGGGCAGTTATTAAATGTGTGCTTCCTAGCACTTTCTAGGCTAAAAAGCAGAGCATCCTCATGATGCTTGTTTAATAAGTGTTTGTATTAGAACCTTATGCCACAATCATCAAAGATTTTTCTCTACTCCAAATATTTTTTCACTTTGTTAACAGAATAGTGATCTTTGTTAAGATTTTCCTAATTAAAAAATTAGTATCTTAAAAGTCAATCCATACTAATTTATCATAACAACTAGAAACCAGTAAATTAATTTAGAGTCTTTTGGCATTTCATTTAAGCAATTCATTTATACAATTTTAATTATCAGAGAATTTGTTTAATGAAAAGCACGCCATGATAAAATGAGAAGTGAAAATAAAGTGAAATTGCAATTAATATCTTATCAAAGTTAGCCCTTCCCCAGCAGTAGCTAATACAAAGTATCTATTTCACTATACAGTAATTCTCAACCTTTCTTTCTCCACTGGCATTGTAAGCTGTGTGCTAATCATGCAATGGTCGTGGCTGTAAAGGGTACCACTGGCATTGTAAGCTGTGTGCTCGTCATGCAGTGGTCGTGGCTGTAAAGGGTACCACTGGCATTGTACGCTGTGTGCTCGTCGTGCAATGGTCGTGGCTGTAAAGGACACCACTGGCATTGTAAGCTGTGTGCTAATCATGCAATGGTCGTGGCTGTGGTGGGGAGTCCTGATACCATGCCTCTTAATAACACACATCCCTATGCTAACTGAGATATCAGCTTCCTTTAACAAAATGTTTATATTATACTATTTCCAAACTGTTACAATTCAAGTCCGATTTAAGTATTGTACACAATGGAATGAAAATACAGACAGCATATCAATTAAAGTTTAAAACTAAAGCCTTTCAACAAAAGTTACACATCAAACACTGTACTATCACATTTAATACACAGGCAATTGAAAAAAAACCCTATTTTTTCTTTAAATTTATTCACTTTACATCCTAATCATAGCCCCCTCTCGTCTCCTCCCAGTTCCCCCCTCCTTCCCTCTCTCCTATGCTCTCCACCAGCTGACCCCAGCCTACCAAGTCTCATCTGGACTGCCTGCATCCTCTTCCTCTGTGGCCTGGCAAGGCTGCCCACCAGGGGGAAGTGATCACAGAGCAGGCAACAGAGTCCATGGCAGGGACACCCCCTGCTTTCCTTAATAGGGGACCCATATACAGACAGAGCTGCTTATTGGCTACATCTAAGTGGGGTTAAAAAAAAACCAAACTATCTTAAGGCTGGTTTCTAAAAAATATACCAAAAATTTATTTATCCATACAGGTTTTTTCCTCTTCAAAAGAGCCACCTGGGAGAGCATATTAATACTATTTAATCTTTTTGGAACTATTTTTGGTGACAATTCCTTTGAGTTAGATGTGAAAAGAAAATTCATTTATTTTTTTAAGCCATAGGCAAATATTCTCAAACTTGATTCATTTTCACGTTAATTAAAAAAATCTTTTTCCAAAAAAAAAAAAAAAAACACTTTTCCCATTTCCTACCATAATAAATTTATCTTGTAAAAAAAAAGCATATTATCCATGCACACTAAGAATAAAGCACAGAGCAGCTTTAGGGGCCACCTCTGTGTTGGTGTGAACCCCTGTTGATAATGAGCTGGATGCATTCAGTTCTGACCAAACTGTTTCAAGATGGAAACACACCCTGAACGCCACACCCTATTCTGCAGTCTGTATCTTACACAGTGCAGCAGTAAAATATGCCCCATCTCTGAAGCTGTTAAGCTGAAATGTTTCTATAGTAGACATAGATAAACAGGCACTACTTACTGAACTTTTAGTTTCTGCAGCTTTTGCTTTTTTTAGTCTTGTTTTTGCAGCATCCAAATCCAGTCTCTTATTCTGTAATAGTTTCCTTTCTTTCTACAAATAATCAAAAAGCACAACGTGAAGCTAAGATGCTAAACCCCACAAGACCATCCACACTTGAAGAACACCTCACGTGGACTCTGGTGTCAGCTGACAAGGGCTGTGCAGGGACCCCACAGGCACCTTTCCTTTTCTTGTTTGAAATGGGGTATTCACTACCTAGACCAGACCAGGATGGCCCTGAACTTGTGGCTCCTGCCTCTGGTCTCCAAATGCTAGGATTATAGGCACATTATACTTCCCATTTTCCCTTCCCCCTTTAAAACTACTCAAAAACATTCCAGATTCCGAATTGGAGAAATATGGAAAAGATGTTTCAGAAACAAAGGTGTATTAGTTTTAGTATCTTGCCATGTTCCCCTGCCACCAGCTTTCCCTCTGGGGAACATTTGACAGTATCTTCGGTGGTCACACTAGGGGGTGTTAAAAGCATTTACTGGGCAGAAGGCAGGGATGCTGCGAACCAGCCTACAATGCAGTCCAGCTCCCACACCCAAGAGTCCCGCGGCCTCCAGTGTCAGAGGCGGCCAGGCTGACAGGCTACTTCAGGCTGTTAGAGGCCGAGGACATGGTTCTGTGGAGTCCTGTGTGATCTCCCATACAGACTGGGCAGGCTGTTCTTAGTATGTCTCAGCAGCAAATGTACCTCAGCTCCTCCAAAACACAACTTCAAGTTTACAGACGAAATAACACATAAACATATTGTTCCTAATAGTGATTCAAGTTACTATATAATGCTTTATACTAACTGTAATAGTTTTTTAAATTTTTATATTTCATATATCAGACTTCATCCTCCTGACATACTATTATTATTATTTCATCTTGCTGGCCATCACCCTACCACTGAGCCACAGTCTTGGTTGGCTTAAGCTAGTTATTTCAATTTAAGTAAAGCCCAAACTACTTATGTACACAGAGATGAAACCCTGGTAAGCACATGAAACTTCCTAGGACCTTCTGTAGTAGGGAAAACACAAATTAGAGCTGGGGGTTGTGTGTATAACAGTGAGTAGCACCAAGAAAGTCTTATGGAGAAATATTCATTAAGAGCTTCATTCTCTGTCAGTAATAAGAAAAGCTTTCTGGACTAACAGATTAAGTGTACAAAGAAAGTGACAACATAAATGATAATGTTTCAGCAATAAATAGCATTTAAAAAACAATACAGTTCTTGGAATATATTCCTAAAGCAGAGGAGCAGAAATACAATTTTCAATAATTAGATTTCTAGTTCCAGTTTAAATTAACATGCAAGTATACTACAGTGACATTTTATTTTCCTAATTATTCCAGGAATTTCTCCATAGATCTGAGTGTTGGTAAAACATGAAAAATCAATGCATAGGCATACGAGCAAGGTAGGAGTAGAAACTGGGGCTTACGTTACTAACAGCCCTTTCTTGAGGCTTAGTTTGTGTTCTGATGAATATGCACCTGTTTAGAATATTTAAACATTTTAATCTGCAACATTCACCATCACTAAGAAGGTAGATTATCCATTTAAAATGAAGCATAAATCTAAATTATGTGACAAAAGGAACATTTTCCAACTCACTGCAATTGTTTTGTAATCCCCTTCTATAAAGTTTCTTAAAGGAGTGAGGAAATTTAAGGCTGATGTCTGAATTAGCTCTCTGTCAGCTGTTCCGATTCGCTTCTGTGTTTCTCCACACTTAATAAGGGCATTGCCTGCAGATGAACAAAAAATTGTGCCTTTTTAGTGGTCTAGTAATATCATAAAATGAATCGTACAACTTACCTACTTTATCTGCTTAAAAGTTAATTGTGAGCCTGTTTACCTCAACAGAATCAAACAGATTATGTGATAGGTACACTTACTTAAAAGTAAATTTAAGGTAAATATCTAAACAAAAATGATAAACTTTCTGCCAATAATAGTTATAATTTTTAACAATGAGATTAAAGAGGACAGATAATGGAAGACACAAAGCTGGCAGGGGATATAACCCAATACAAAACAGAGTACTGTAACTAGTACCTCAAGTCACAATCTGTCTTGTTTCTATATCTATACACATCTCAAATTCCATAACTAAGAGTTTGCACCTAAAAAAGCTCATATTGGGCACCAGGGGGGCAGCCTGGAGGTGCTACAAAATGAGGGCAGAATATAGCTCTCGGACCCCTTCACTAGGCATGTGCCCATGGGCAATATGCACTCATAGGCCTCTGTTTTGGTTTGTTTTTCTCAAATCAAGGGGTTATTTCTACCTTTTTGGACTCACTAGATTGTCACAGGGCTCAAAGGAAACCCTATACATCAAATCTGGAAAGCTTGAAGACATTTATAAAGCTTTATGTGAGATCCATTACATTTTGTTATCATATGCTAGAGTGATGGTTAGTGTTAGTTATCAACATGACAGAATCTGTAAGTGCCTGGGAGGAGGCCTCTGGGCACGCCTGGGGAGGCGTGGAACTCTTCTCTGGGTAGGGACTTGAGGCTCTGAAACAGAATGAGCTAAATACTAGGATTCATCTCTGCTTTTAATGCAGATGCAATGTTCCATCTCTCTTAGGAGTCTGCTGCTGCAACTTCCTGCCATGACCCCACTGTAATCTGCAAGTGTGAGCCAAAAGAAACCCTTTCGCCCTGAAAAGGAAGGATGGACAAACGAACGAGTGACCTCATGTTTCACATGATGACGTAAGCCCTCATATTTAACAGTTAAAGACTTAGAGATTAGAGCAGACAGAAAGGGACATGCAATCAGGATTCTATTTCCAGTTCCACCTCCAATAAGCCTGGGCTCTGTAGATCGTAATCCTTTTATTAGGTCCAGATTGGTACGGAGTTAAGAATTCCTGTCTCTGGCTACAGACATCTGTTAGCAGTATGGACACAGATTATTTAGTCTCTTCAACCTAAACTTCCTTGTTTTTAAAGGGAGCACTGCAGACTTTCTACTACTAACAACATTACATAGCAAGACCCGGTCTCAAAACTCCAAAAATTACTAAAACAAAATAAACCAAGGACATACCAAAATAACAAATAAATGTATTATATTGTGCTTAGCCTAATGCCTGGGCTAGCCATTTTAGCCACTATTTTCTAGTAATAGATTCTCAAAGTCTAGTTCCAAATACCAGATACGCTCACCAGAATTACTAGACATGCAAATAGACTAAGAAAAAGAGAAAAATCTATAATATTTTAGTATTTATATTTTAGTAGATCTCTGATAGGTTAAAAAAAAAGGGGGGGGGCATAACAAGACAGCAATACATCACATATAAATCATGAAGTCTTCCTTAAATTAGCAGTTACAATTTAATTTCAAATGTAATCATTTCAGATTTCTCAAGAGTTATAAAGAATATACTGTAAATAATTTAATGTTTTATACACACACATACACACACAGCTCTTTAATTTGATTAATGGCATTAAATGATATTTAGGTTTATTTCCTTCTGACATAGAGACTACTAGCCATAGCAACCTCAAGTAGTCCTATGTCATAAGAAAATTAGGTCTGGTAATAGAAACAAGTTGAGGTCCATGTAGGGCCAGGGATGGCTCAATAGGTAAAGGTGCTTGCTACCAAGCCTGACAGCCCGAGTTTGACCCTTGCAAGAAGAAGAGACCTAATTCCTGCACGTTGTTTTCTGACCTGTGCGTGAGCACTGTGGCAAGCACACGTTCATATAGGAGCACACACTCACACACTAGTACACAGAGCAAAAAAGAAAAGAAATATGGTAAACAGTACAGTTTACCTGTAAACACATGATAGAAAACATGAGCTAGAAATGCAATGCACTCTATGGATCCAGAGAGGACGACTACTAACATACTCTGGGTGCTGGCACCGCAAAGGTGAAACAAAGGCAACGTGGTCTGGCCAAACATTAACTATGTGCGAAGTACTTTTAATATAAAATAAATAAGCAATTAAAGTTGTAATGTAAGCCTTAACAATTAGTACCACAACAGAGATAATAGAAGACCAATAAGAACAGGAATTCATTTATTTTTTAAATCTAAGAAAGATGTGATTACTCTTAAAAAGTATATATTTTCTCATCAACATTTCCACATAATAAATTTGATGTTAACCCTGATTCTACTATAGGTTTCAGAACCTTTCACTCTCACTTACCGTAAGCTGTCCCCGGGCCAAACTCAGTCCCTGCGTCAATCATATACTGTCCCAATAGTTCTGGGTTGTTTATGCGACTTGGTGCTTTCCTATCCAGTTTCTCATAAACAAACTCTTCTATCCTGGCATCTAGGAGAGAGGTTAGAAATATCAGTGTTTCCAAAGAGTAAAGAGCCAGGCATGGTGACACTGCCTGTGCCTTTGGCTCTGAGGAGTCCACGGCCATACTCCACTACACAGTGAAGACCTTGACTCCTGAAACCCAAATTATGAAAACAATTTTAAATAAATTAGCAATTATTTCAAATGACCGAAGTTGTTTAATAGTTTTTTCATCTTCCAGTCTTTTACTATCTCTTAAAAACACAGAACTAGCATTTATTAAAATATGTATCTTTAAGCCTAACTATGTAAAATTATATATTGACTATTATATAATCTCTAAAAGTTTATAGTTCAGAAATCTGGGAATGTATCTTGGCACAACAACATTAATTGCAGCACTCAGGAGGCAGAGGCAGGTGGAACTCTGTGAGCTTGAGACCAGCCTGGTCTACAAAGTGAGTTCAGGACAGCCAAGGCTATACAGAGAATCCCTGTCTTGAAAAACCAAAAAAGAAGAAGAAGAAGAAGGAGGAGGAGGAGGAGGAGGAGGAGGAGGAGGAGGAGGAGGAGGAGGAGAAGAAGAAGAAGAAGAAGAAGAAAAGATTCTAAAGTTAAACTTGTTATTTGGGTATTCTTTGAGATTTTAAGTTTTAGAAGAGAAATTATAAACTTAATATTTAGTGAAGGTACATTTAATCTATTCTGAAGTTATGTTTATGATGTTAAAATCAGAGATATTGAACTAGGGAAATCTGGACACAAAGTATCTAAGGTGGAACAGTCACCTTTTGGCAGGAACAAGTAATTCTCTCTTATAAGTCTAAACATAGATAGAGCTTAAGGGGTACAACAATCCTGGTTTGCAATAGTCTTTAGATCAACAGCAGTGTGAAACCTAAAACCTTTGTTTGAGACACACACAGACACACACACAGACACACACACACACACACACACACACACACAGACACACACACACACACACATGCATGTGGTAGTCAGAGGTTGATGGTTGGTGTTTTTCTAAATTATAGTACAGTCTTTTTTTGTGTGTGTGTTTTTTTTATAAAAGTTCTAAAAACTGGTAATGAAAATGGTCTAAAAGTTGGTTAAAATGTTAATTATAATACAGAAGAGGGTTAGTTTGATATACACAAAATATATGAATTAGAAGATTTCAAAATATTTGCATTTTTGGCAGTCTGCTGCAAAGCCACAATAATTTTAAAGCAGAGCTTAAAAAACCTTTAATTAGGGAGGTGCATGCCTTCAGCCTCAGAACTGTGGAGGCAGAGGCAGGAGAATATCTGTGAGTTTGAGGCAAGCCAATATACTTAGCTCCAAGACAGCCAGAGCTACATAGTAAGACCCTGCCACAAAAACAAAAACTCCAAAACCTCGATGAAAAACCAAAATGAGTAATTTTGAAGTAAATGTCCATGAAATGCTGACCAGGGTTCAAATTTCTGATTGAGATTTTCAGCTTTAATTGCTTTTTACCTATGTGGTTAAGAGTTAAAGGTGAATCTTACATTGATTTGATTCAGTAAGTAAATATATATTAGTAAATACTGCGTCATTTCATTAGGTCACTTACTAGATCTGAAAATATGCAGGTATTCTTCGATAACATTATAAATTTATGCATATTTCATTAAAATATCTAATTTATAGGACTTTCAGGAAAAAATAAAAGGTTACTTAAGTCCACATAGTTTTATAACTGAGCACAAAACAATCAACCTGATTTGCTTTTGGAAAACAATGAAGAGAAAGATAATGCAGACACTGTGCTGTCCTCCTCTACTTGCCAGTCACTGGCCTTCCTGGCCATTCAGAAAAGCCAACTGTATGTAGACTGCTCTCCACACGTGGGACCCCGGGGTAGAATAAGAACAAGAAGTAGTTGTAAAGTCTAGTTGTGTATGATTTAAATGTCATTTAATGAGCAAGAAACATTGCCTTGTGTCCACAACAAGCCTCACCCCAGGCTACAACGACACACGATTAGTAGTATTCCTATAATACTTGAATTTTAGATTATGGCATTTTTACAATGTGCTCATGATAGCCCTAGGGAAGGACAGTGTGCATTCTTCCCTTTTCCCTTTAGCACAGATATTTACAGAGGACCTTTAAAAGACTAGATGTAAGGATACTTGGTTCTAGGTGAAGCTCCACTTCAGCTAGCTTGCTGTGTTGCATAAGAGGCCCACTCAGCAGTAAGAATGAGTGCACGTCTGCAGGGCTTCTGTGTGCGTGTCCTCAACACTTTGTGGATGTCTGAAAATCAAGTGTAATAACTTAGGGAAAATATAAAACTTTACATTTCAGGTCTCTAAAAAGGCCCTCAGAATGTTATTTGTAAGTGCATTTGGAGGAGTACATTGTGTTCATCATCTCTTTTAAGCTAAATCACACATACATAAAAAAAGCATAGACCCTGAAGACACAAATATTCCGCTTCCAAGCTGAAAAGCACTGAGGAGCAGTACTTAGGGCAGAGGAGAGTAAAGCGGCTTACTTGGATTTGGCTGCAATAACACTTCAGTCTGTTTCATTATTTTTTCTGTCCATATTTTGGTACATTCAGCTTTGCTAAGGAGGTTTTCCAAGTGGGCATCCAATTCTGTCTTCTCTGCTTGGCCAAGCTTTTCTTCTGTGAACTGTGATTATTTAAAACAAATACATAAATATATAAACACACCTCACATACATAGGAAACTATCAGTGAGTAAACATCAAATTCAAATCCAAACCCCAAACATGTAAATGATTATAGTCCATGTTTCTTTGTAAGTCATAGCTTACGAATGTTGTTTTGTGCCTGTACTAATTATCCATCCTCCTACAACCTACCAGCACTTACGACTTTCTTATGTCCTCTGCTAAGTAGCATGCTGTGAATTCTGTATTTCATGGTATATAAATATTTCCAACAAAAAGACTGGGGATTAAATATCCTGAATGTATGCTAACTGACAGGGGCAAGCTTTTCAGTATTTTTTCGTTTCATACCCTCTTTCATAAAAGTGACAGAATAGACTTATCCTTGTCAGAGACTTGCTCTTTTTCCTGCCTTAGATTCCCGAACAATGTATGTTTTGAAAATGAAGTAAGACAGTCTATAGACACAAATCTCTCTGCTTAGGGCTTGGTAATTATTATTCAAATTAAATATATTTTAATTTTTCACAACTTACATATTTGTCAGTTTAAGCACACTCAAGCTGCACACTCACGGGATTGTCTAGCAAGTACCACTTGGGTTGTCTCTTCAGGGTGTGCTCTAACACTCTGTTTATAGGCTACTTTTTGCTACGTTGTTCATACAGGAAAAGTATTTTTTTCCTAAGATTTTAAAAAAAGAATTTAAGTGTGTATATGTGCATGTGAGAGTGTAGGTGCCCACAGATTCCAGAAGAGGGCACTGGACCCCCCGAAGCTAGAGTTGAGGGGGTTGTCAGGCACCAGACACGAGTTGGGAACTGACCTCAGGTCCTCTGTCTGTAAGAGTGCATGCACCTTTATCTGCAGAGGCATTTCTCCAGCCCTAAAGTGGAGGTGTTCTCTTTAAAGGCTAGAAAATGTAGTTGAATACATTGAACTTAGCCATTTTTATTATATATGCTGTGCTGGTGGCTAAGGAAAAGAAGGTATGTCTACATAATAGAGAAAGGGGGGGGGGTGTCTCTGATCATATGGAGCCTTCTGGATACATCCAGTTAAACTACAGATGTGATAGCTGAGGCTCTGAGTCACATGTAGTTTTTTTTCTAGAATATACTCCCCTTCTCTCATTTCTTACAGTCCTTTCCTTTGTGTCCATCTCTTTGGACCTCCTTCTCCTCGGCTTAATACTTTCAAAGGATTATTAGCACTCTTAGCTGAAGGGCCCTAGTCATATCGTTCATCAAAGGCCCCATGTAGGGCCAGAGATGAACTCAGTGAGTTAGCTGAGAACAGCAGTTCCAAAGCTACAGCCTCAAGACTCCCAAACTTGCCATATACTATCCACAGGCCATGCACTGTAACTGAGGGGCAGCAATGATGGCAAACCCATGCCCCAAGGTTAGTCATGTGAACTGCAATCTCATTGCTAGGCTGGAGCCCCGCTCTTTACTTGTTCTTAAGGGTTCTAAGCAGCAAACCTTTTGTAGGGGCATGCAGATGTTAGAATCTTACACACTAAACTTTCCCTTCAGTGTTAGGTAAGCCTCAGAAAGCACAAGAGGGGCAGGAAACACAATGAAAAGATCAAGAAACACTTCTCCTAGCTTGTAAAATACATGCCATTTGTTTCTTTATTCCATTCACTCCAACAAGCATTTGTTTTTCTTTAAAATTATGTTTTATTTAGTGTGTGCATGTGTGTGTATGCATATGCATGTAAGAGGCAGTCAGGGGACGACTTGCAGACATAGCTTCTCTCCTTCTACCATGTGGGTCTGGGGGTCAGAACTCAATCATCAGCTTGCTGACAGGTGCTTTACTGGCTGAGCCATCTCTCTGGTCCTCAACAACATCAAGGAACTATATATGTGCTAGTACTAGGATAAGCATTTGCATTTCCAACAAACCAGGCAAAATTTCTGTTCTTAAGAATCTAAAATTTTATAGGGAAGACACGAAACCTAAGTATTCAAGAATAAGGGCGCAAAGGTTTAAAGATGTTGAACAGAGACCAACATAGGTGATTCTATTTTTTCTGGAGTGACATAATAAGCCTAAGTCCAGAAGTGTAGTCATTTGGAAGAGGAGGGATCAGGAGACTCAGGGACTGTCTTCACTGGGGAAAGAGTGGGCCTGGAAGCAGCAGGGATACCAGCCTGGGTTGGGGAGTCTGGATGGCGAATAGCCTGAGTGAAGAACAGCTCATCTGCCAGTGAAGTGAGCTAAGCAAAGATCTAAGTGGGGGAAGGGCATACAATGCTATTTTTCTGATGATTTCCAGGTGCTCTTTCTATAGGTTTATTATTACCATGTTTATGCATACATATTAACCATGAATTTCCTTATAGAAATCTCTATTATAATTAAGGATAGACTTTCAAAGAAGAGATTAATGCCAGAGAAATCAACATCATTAATTCAGCACTCATGACTAGGCCAGTCTTTGAGTGAGGTACTCTTCTAACTCTTAGAAGGTAGAACGTCAGTTTTCTCTAACATATTTTTGAGTACTAGACTTAAAGGTACAGATTAGAAACTATTAAAACATGTTTATGGCAGTCACTCAAGAAACAGTCTCTGAGTGCACTGAGACAAGTTAGGACTCAGGCAAGTTATGTGACAGTATTTCAGAGCTAATCATTAAGAAGAGCTGCTGACGGACTGTGAGCTCTAAGATAATAAGCCCTCTTTCCCAAGTTGGTTTTGATTATGGTGTTTATCACAGAAACTGAAAGCAAACTAGAGCAGTGCCTTACACAATAAAGAATCTACACAAATGAGTAGGTTTTTACTTTTTAGTTCAGTTACTATGAACAAACCAAACAAACAAACAAGCAAACAAACAAACAAACAAACCCTCAAAGACAGTAACAGCAAACTCCTCCTAGTTAATAGGAAACTGTCCACAGGAGTGTGAATGTACAAACCTGTTTAGGAAACGGTTCGGGGTGGGGGTGGGGGTGGGGGAGGCCCATATGAGCAAGGTATTTAAGAACCAGCAGAAAACTCTACTTCATGCTCACATTCATCGTTGTTTCGACTATACGCACACCTGTGCCTCACATCTCAGTGAACATACTGTTGCTATTCAGTTTTCAAGGTTTAACACATTTATTTACTACCTGAACCACCATGGAGAGGCAGACAGCCATACTATATGCACCTAGACTGGCCTTCAATTCAATTTTCCTGCCTTTCCTCCCTGAGTTCAGTCAACCATACCCAGCTTACTTCTAAAATGTTTTCCCCAACCCCAAAAGAAGATAATGCATGTTTGTCATGCTTATGAACTTCCTAATGTCAGGGCTTAGTTTGTCTTAAAAAATTCCATATACTAATGTATGTATCTTATTTATATCAGATATTTAAATAAAAACAGGTTAGAACAATAGTTCTAGTGATAAATAAATTCAAGGATTGGAATGATTAAATACTATGTTTAAGTACGGGGACTGAATAATCACGTGTTTGATTTATGCTGACTTCGACAAGTTAGTTATTTTTCATTTACTCCCATTATCCAAATATACCATACTCTGTGGTTCCTTGTGCTGTGTATTTGCTTATGTTATTGTAGACCTATCTCTGCTTCTTACAGGACACTCAGTTAATTACCGAATTAAGGATGGCTTAATTGCTATCCTGAATTATTAGAGAGGGGGGGGGGAGACAGGGAGGGACTGGGGCCGATAAATAGTAACACTGCTAATGGTTTATTTCTAAATTGAAATAAATGTCTTTACCAAGATGTAAACTTATAAAACAAATAGAGTGTTTTCCATAAACTTACATTTAGGGGTCCACCTTCTCAAAAAGTATAAGCACAGTTTTTCATACTGTTTCATCTGCAGCCCAGCGCAATGGCACAAGGTTAGAAAGTGTAATCCCTTATATAGTCCCTCTAAACACTGCTTTAAGGAAGGGATGGTCTGAGATGAGAACGTTACCCTAGGCATTGGAGGAGTTAATAAAATCCAGTCACTTATATATTCTAACCTAATATTTTTAAGTGCCCAGACTTCCCTATCTATTTATATACTTAATGCTTTTGAACTCGTGTTTCTTTTTTAAAACAAAAAATAATTTCTAATAAAAACATCTAAGTAAAATGAAAGCACTTATGGAAGTTAACCAGAGAATTACCCATTTTTAAAAGTACAAGTTGATTTGAAAGGAAATTATTTAGAAATGAGAAAGCTTAATTCTCTCTACTATTTTTGCCTCTAAGGAGTCACTGGCACAGCTCTTAACCTATTCTTAGTGTGAAACTTGGCACTTTGGCACTGTAGCACCACAGCTCAGAGTAGTAACTCAGTTACTGACTAAATGCTGGAATAAGAAAATAGTGGTTTTTTTTTGTAAACTAATACACTAGCATTCTGGATTTCATGTTGTATTTTAGAAACACCCCTTTTTTCTTCTTCATAAATTTAATTAAAAAGCACTGTGGAACACATTAAGCAAACAAAAGACTAACAGTATAGTGAAAAGCAGTGTAACGAAATTTCCTAAGCCCTGACCCAGAATTCAAATTCAGCTTCAACAAATACCAACATTCTGCTAATCTGCTTTTAACTACCTGGTCTTTTCTTCTGAAAAACTATAGTTTCACCATATCTTTTCCCTATGTAATGTTGACAGACTTAACACTGAAGGACACAATTAAAATCTCAGTTTTAATTTCCTCCTTAATAAATGGTGAAGCTACAATCCAAGGAGTCATTTTTCTCATACTCCAGGGCTAATTTGACAGCTGACACTGCCAACTAAGTCCCTGGGCCACAGCTCTCGCTTGTCCGCTCTTCCCAGTACTTTATGCACCCAGAATGTTTGGACTTGTTTCTTTTGTCTGGAATACCTTTCTTTCAAAAATAAAAACCAACCAAACAGCAAAAATGACACATACTTGTGTCTCCATGACTTCACTAAGGCCTCCTGGGACCTCATCCCATTACAATGGCATGTCTAACTCTGCTGGAGCTGCTGCAACATGGCGACCTACCACCACCTGGACAGTCACAGTCTGCATTCTGCCGGATGGTAAGCCTCATGCGGAGAAGCACTGACTTTACCCACTGCCAATCAGTGGTGTTCCTAACACTGAAGCTAACCATGGAACACGGTCTTGACTGACTGAAGAGAAAATCATTTGCCGACTCACACATTAGGGTACAACTTAAAAACCTTTTTAGAAAGCACTGGAAACAAACAATTAAAATTCATTTGGGAAGTGCAACTTTTACAAAATTTTCTAGGTTTACTTTTTAAAATTGAGTCTTTCAAAAATTTAGATTGAATTCTGTAAATGTGCCCCATTGAGGCCGAATGTATTATGTCCAAAACCTAGCTGACTGTATTAAATTCTTACCAGAGTTAAGCGCTACACAGCACTAAACAAAACCACCACAGTCTGTGGTCCTCTATTGAAGTCAATGTTAAGTCTAAAAAATTTTTATCCCGTCCCCCAAATATTTAACCACACATTTCGGGGGAGGACGGTGGATAAGGGGCTAAGTATGGCAGCTAGCTTGTCACTCATGCCATCGGTCCAGAAAATCAAAAGCTAGATGATATTTCCCATGTCTAAGAGGTACTCGCTGTTGATAATAAAATGTTCAGAGTTTACCAAATGATCTTTCGGTCCTTTCCGGGCCACATCGTATTGCTCTCTACAGATC
Organism: Acomys russatus; assembly: GCF_903995435.1. Taxonomy (NCBI): domain Eukaryota; kingdom Metazoa; phylum Chordata; class Mammalia; order Rodentia; family Muridae; genus Acomys; species Acomys russatus. The sequence goes on from NC_067159.1 coordinate 45,656,205, forward strand.
TTAGAACCTGCGGAGCTCATTCTGGGAGAAGAGTCAGCGTCTAGTGTAGTAGGTCAGAGGGCAACTACGTTCCTACTAGCAGCTCGCCAAGTCAAAGGAGTTATTTACCCACTCGGGAGGCTGCTTCCTTATTTATAAGAGAGGGCTAACAATGTCTTTCTGGCAGAGTGACAGAGAGGGCTGCAGCCAAAGTCAAATGTACAGCAAACTGCTCACCGCACTAATTTTTCATATGATAGGCACTCATTCCTTGGGGGGAACTCTCGAGTCTTTTGCCAAGGAGAATGCAACATGATATCAACGGTGCCAATAAAACTAAAGGAAACCAGAAATGAAGCAACACATGACATTTTTTAAAAATATAGTTCGGTGTAATTGTGGCACATGGGATGTTTTTTGTTTTCTCCGTACGGAAGACAATGCTGTTGTTACCCTATGTAGCTAACTTAAATACCAGACTGTTTATAAAGACACGTTGTGAAACTTAACATCTGTCCATAGATTTAACTGAGTTTGCATAATATGGGTGTTGACTGTAAAAATCTGTCCAAGTTCCCTGTTGCTGACACTTCCTTGATTACAGAATGAGGAGACGCAGTGAACTTTCCCCCCTCCCCTCCAAGTGCGCCTGAAGCATACCAATGTGACCACGGCCACAACACCACGAATCCTGCCCTCCTCTCTCTCACCCCTGCCCTATAGCCCATTTGGGGAATGGGTCAGAGCACCCCTAATCCCAGGCGTCCAGCGTCCTTGGTAAAGTTTGGTCACCTACAGGGATCGGCGATCCCCACTTCCCCCACGGGTTGCTAAGCTCCTGGGCAACCCGCCCTTCCCGGGGCAGAGACGGCTGGTGGGAACCGAGCTGGCCGCTCCTCAGGGATGAGGGGCAGGAAAGGGAACCTCCCTTCTTGGACTCGGCTGCAAGAGCGAGGGCGGCCAGAGGGAAGGCTTGGGGTGGGAGTTGGGGTGGCGCAGAGGTGCTCGGGGACCCCCTGCCCCGCCGGCTCGGACACCGAGGCCTCGGCCCCGGGGTGAACCCAAGGTGTCCCCGGGGTGGAGGACGCCGCAGGCCGCGTCCCGACTCGCCTCGCTCCGCGCGCAGCGGCGGTTGGGCGGAGCGAGGCGGAAACGGCCGGCCGGCCGGCGGGGCTGGGGCTCCGGGCCGCGCCCATCGGCAGGCCGGGTACCCAGCGGGGGGGCGCCGCCGTCGCCCGACCAGCCGGCCGGCCCTCCCCTTCGCCACGCCGCCACCGACCCGTTCTCCATCGCCGTACCTGCACGGCCCGGCTGAGGAAGGTGCCTGCGTCGGCCGCCAGCTTCTTCACGTTGAAATCCATGATGTTCATGCCGGGCGGCAGCCGGGCGGAGCCGCCGGCTGTGCTAGCGGGGAGGCGGAGAGCGCCGCGGCGGGGCCGGGGCTGGGGCTGGGGCGCCGGCGGGGCGGACGTGGAAGGCGGCGGGAGGCGGCGCCAGCCCCGCGCAGCTGTCGTTTCCTGAAGGGGGGGCGGAGGGCGTGGCGGGGGAGGAGGAGGAGGAGGAGGGCGGGCGCCTCCGAGCGAGCGTGCGCGTCGCGGAGTAGCCGCCGCCACCGCCGCCGCCGGGATGCTGGTCGCCCCGGAAGACGCCCTCCGAGGCCCGGCCGCCCCGCGGTGTGGAGCCGGCTCGCCCGTGGCGGAAAACAGCCGGGCGCGGGGGGCGTGGCCTCAGCGCGGGTTGGTGTGCGTGTGTGTGTGTGTGTGTGTGTGTGTGTGTGTGTGTGTGTGTGTGGGTGGGTGGGTGGGTGGGTGTGGGGGTGTGGGGGTGGGTGTGTGGGCGGGGATGGCCTCGCGGATACAGCGACCCCTGGCGGGTGGGTGGAGTCCCTGCAGAGGCTGTCTTGGGAACAGCGACCCCTGGTGGATGGGTGGAGTCCCTGCAGAGGCTGTCCTGGGAACAGCGACCCCTGGAGGCGCCACTAAGTCCCAGCCCAGGGTCAGAGCGTCAGTGGAAGTTCTTACAGGACCCGGGGAGGCTCCTGGGCTGAGGTTCACCTGCGATTCTCCTAGGGAGCCTCAGTGAGTTATCTCTGACAGGAAAACGTGGACGAAAAGTTCCGTAAGAGGAGATGCAGAGCCGCCACTATAGAATCATTGGCCCGGATTTCCTGGGTAGGGTTCGGTGTCGAGGGCTACACACACCAGCTCAGTGCTCTTTCTCTTTCTGACGTCAAGCATTTCCATTCCCACAGCTGGCAAACATTGATTTTCATGTCATTAGCTAGAACCGGGCCCATTGGTTCTTCACAATGGCAATTCAATCTAATAAATGTAATGTGCCCTGTTAAAAAACGACGAGCATTTGTGAGAGAATAGTAGCTCTTATTTCTAACAGTACATATTGTCATCTTGAACAAAATAGAGCTTGTGCTAAGCAAAGAAGGAGCGAGTAGTCGCAGGACAGGCAACCGTTAACATCTGCTCTGCTGTTGCCGGGCAAGAACTAAAGGGTCTTATGCTCCCCGGAACTTTGCTTCAGGTTTTAGGCCAGTTATATAGTTGAAAGCAAAACTTACCGGGGGTGGGGGCTGCAAGGGAACCCTGTTAAAAGGCAACAGGACAAACTGTAATTTCTTCTGTTGTTTATCTTTTGACTTGTGGTAGTATTTCTAAAATTTGCTATTTAATGCCATTCTAAACAAAAACTGAAAAGGTAAATTATTTGTGTGAATTTTACACTATATATTAATAAAGAACAATAGCACACAAATGTATCTGGTAAGTTATGGTGTAGAAGGACTGAAAAATATGTGTGTATATGGGTGTTTTGCCTGCACGCACGTCCATGGACCACACGTGTGCCTGGTGCACCCAGAAGCCAGAGGAGAGACCCTCCGGAGGGACAGACGCTGTAACCCCCAGTTACTGCCTACACTGGAGCGCTGAGAACTAAACTCTGGCCCTGAGCCAGCTCTTCAGCTTCTCTTAATGAAAAAAAGAACAAAAGGAAGGAAGGAAGAGAAAGAAAAAGAAAGAAAGAAAGAATATGTGCCGTGGTGGCTGTGGGTAGAGAGTGCAGGGATGGGGAGTAGAACGGGCAGGGAGCTTTGACTTTGCATCTGTGTCTTTCTATACTGCAGGTGTTTTCAATTTCTGTACATCTACGATGGGCGTGTGTGTATATAAAAAATGTTATGTGAGTTCAGTGTTATTGGAAGAAGTAGAGAAACAAGGATTCTTTTTTTAAAAATGAACTTTTTTTTGTGTGTGGCATATGCATGTGTGTACCTGTGTATGTGTGGGTACATGAGCCCATGCATGTGTGTACCTGTGTATGTGTGGGTACATGAGCTCATGCATGTGTGTGCCTGTGTATTTGTGGGTACATGAGCCCATGCATGTGTGTACCTGTGTATGTGTGGGTACATGAACCCATGCTCATGCATGACAAGGCCATAGGAATATGCAGTGAGCCACAGGGATCCTCTTGTCTCTGTACCCAGTGCTGGCATTATAGGAGCAAATAGCCATGCCCAGCTGTGGCCATGCCCAGCTGTAGCCATGCCTAGCTGTGGCCATGCCTAGCTGTGGCCATGCCTAGCTGTGGTTTGGCATGCACGCTCAGGATGCAGGACTTGTTCATCAAGTAATTTTTTACCATATTCTCAGCTCAGACAACCGTTCTGTTTATTCCCAAGGAAGGGAGTGTAAACATCCTTTCCATCTTGCTTACATTTGATCCTATGGCTTATCCTCTCTTGTCATAATAAAAACTTCCTTCTGTCATCTGTCCCAATCAGTCCTTTCCTTGAGTGGCCTGAATTCTACCTCTCCCACTTTAGAGCTTACAAACATATCCATATTTTCATTTTCCACAGAATCCTTACCAGAATTTAACTATACTTCAGGATCTCCTGATTCTAACCCCATCTCCCTCCACTGTCACAGTCTCAAATACTGCTCATATTCACCGTCACGACCCTGGCCCACTCTTGTCTCCTTCCTTCCCATAGTGGCCAAAAACCCTGAAAGAAAGATTTTACCAATACTGCCTCTGTGCCTATTATATTCCATTTACCCTGGATCTCTTTAATGGGGTCCTTCTACCACTATTTCCAAGAACTGTTTGTTTGTTTGTTTTTAGGTTAGCAGTGATTTTTTTCTCCACTGTTCCATTTTGGTCATTACCATAAGAACCACACGTGTTGAGAATTTATCGGATGCGGCGTTGGTGTGTTACCTTTCTGTGCAGTATTTGCTTTAGACCCTCTCTTGCTTTGCCGGCATGATACAGCCGTCTACTGACAGCCCTCTCCATCTCAAGCAGGGCCTCTGATTCCCTCCACATGTGTGTTTTCTGGACTTTGATGGACTTTCTCAAGATCTCACTTGTCACCTTTCTTTTCTGTAACACTATTGCTTCCATTCAAGTGTCTGTTTATACACAGAGCTTATAACATTTTCTCTCATATTATCCATGAAATCTTTAGAAGATATGAACTTCCTTGTTAAGTATTACTGTAATGCCATCAGTACACCTAAAGAAGATTAACAACTGCTACTCAGTGTTAGCAAATAGCCCACCAGAAGGCAACTTTCCAACTATCTCCTAACAAAATCCTTCCAAATTTAAACAACTGATGTTCTTATCAAGTTAATCTTGTGCTTTGAACCACTAATGTCTTCTCACTAGTCTTAGGATAAAGAACAAAATCTGGTACCTGACTGAAGGCCATCCATATTTTATTTAAAGGCTTAGCCACTCACTCATATCAATGGAATGGAACATAAGAATCTTAAGTGATATATCATATTATCTTGAGTTGATATACAATCTATAGTATTAAAATTTTCATAGGCCAGGTGTTGTGGCACATTCCTTTAATCCCAGCAGTTGCGAGGCAGAGGTAGGTGGATCTCTGTTGGTTTAAGGCTAGCCTGGTCTACACAGAAAGTTCCAGGCTAGCCAGTGTGATACGGTGAAACTGTCTCAAACAGCAACAATGACAGCAGCAGCAGCGGCAATAACAACAAACAGCCAAGCAAAATATCATTAGTGATTAAATGATTAGTCTTAGAACGCTATTAGTTAAAAAAAAAAAGTGCGTATCTTCTATCTTTTGAGTGGCTGTAATCATTCCACTAGATGTCAGAGTAGCTTAAAAAGTTAATTGCTATACAATGAAAGTATTGAGTGAGATTGCAGTTAGGCTATTGGGTACGTTTCTGTTAGTTTAATGAAGAGAGAGACTTCTTTTGTCAATGCCTCGGAATCTGAGGTTGTACATGTTTTATGGTTGTATTCTGAGTATGGACGTTATTGTTCTCCTGTGTTATATATATTGTGGGGTTTTCACTAAGCCTTGAACTCTCAACTGTAAGATGGCTATGAAACATGAAAGCTATTAACATCTTATTGAGTACCCAATACAAGCCAGATACTTTACTAATATTTTAATGTTGTGTCATAATTTATCCTCAAGTCATGGTAATAATTAAAAGCATCTCAAAGGCTGGCAAGATGGCTCAGTGGGTAAGGGTGCTTGCTGCCATGCCTGATGACCTGACCCTGATTCCTAAGACCCACGTGGGTGAAAGGAGAGAACCAGTTTCTGTAAGGTGCTCTCTAACCTTTATGTTTGCTTGCAAGCAAATTTGTGTGTGTGTGTGTGTGTGTGTGTGTGTGTGTGTGTGTGTGCGCATGCACGCGTGCACACACACACACACAGTAAATCTCAATAAAATATTCTGGGTGAGATAATTTATTTTGAAAACTAGATTTTAAAGATGTCAAATAACTAGTCTTAGAAACTTTAACCTATTGTTGTGATTATTTATAAAAATGGATACATATTTATAAAAACTGAAGATATCTTAATAATGCGAGACTTGTTAATACTCAGGATTGTGTTTGTGTCAGGCAGATGATGCTGTTGACTTGTGGCATATGAGCATCGTGTTTGTAATTAGACAGACCCTGATTGTCAGCAACACCATTTGTAGCCTGCATCTGATTTGAGCAAGTCATTTCATACGCCTGATTTTTAGTTCTCTTATTAATAAAGTGGAGATACGGCCTAACGTCTGCTCTGTGAAGATGAAATAAGGTTAAATAAGAAAATGTATACTACCTACTGTAGTGGTCATTTATAGTTTAGTAGGTCTGTGTATTATTTTTGTGACTCTGAGAGCAAAGCAAAATTACTATGGATTAAAACCCCTACTATTTGAGTTATGGTAGCTGACCTAGTGTCTGTGCCCATGCATGTCTGAGTGTTTCAATAGACAGCTTACATATAAAAACTAATATTTAATTTTACAAAACAAACAACCATGCTTCCATTGAAAGCTAAGAATTACAATAACTTATTTTACACTCAACCAACATCTGTTTAAGTCAAGGAAACAAAACCGATATCATTTTTAGTGGGAGAGATGGTTCAGCAGTTAAGAGCATTTGTTGCTCTTACAGAGGACCATAGTTCGAATCTCGGCTCCCCTATCAGGTGATTCTCAGCCTTCTGCAAGTCCAGCTTCAAGAGATCAGACATCCTCTTCTGGCCTTTGTTGGCACCTGAACTCTAGTGCGTATAACCCCCTGCCCCATGCACACAATTAAAAAAAATAAAACTTAAAAAAAACCTCCAATACTGTTAGCTTAAATCACCTTCTTGTCCCCATGCAAAGCATCTTGATGAAGAATTTAGTATGTTTCTTCCTTATTTCTAGTCACAAACAAATATAGTACCATTTGTATTTAATCTCTGTATGTTATATAACAAATCGCCTGTCTTTCTTCAGTTTTCCTTACTCAGAATTATACGTTTGAAATGTTCAGTGTATTTCCTTCAATTTTGCTTTTGCTGGTAAGGTGCTTTTGTTTGTTTGTTGTCAACTTGATACAAACTAGTGTCCCCTGTGAAGAGGAGGACTCAACTGAAGACTTGCCTCTTTCACACTGGCCTTTGAGCTGTCTTTGAGGGCGTTTTCTTGACTGATGATAGATGTGGGAGGGCCCATATCCCCTGAGGATGGCGTCACTTATAGGCAGGTGGTTCTGTCTTGTATAGCTGAGCATGTCAGAACAAGCAAGTCAGTAAGGAGCTTTTCTCCATGGTCCCCGCCCTGGGTTCTCTCAGTGCTAGACTGGGAAGGGCACATGTCAGCCAACTAAGCCCTTTCCTTCCTTCCCTCAGGGTTGGTTTTTGTCAATGTTTCATTATAGCCACAGAAAGTAACCAGGGCAGTATAAGAGTTGGTCAATGAGTTCCCATCTTACTTGTTGAGTTCCTTCTGACATTTAGAGTTGGTTTTGGTTTTGATTCTTAATTTTAAAATGCCATGTGTGGCTAGGGTGCACATCTTGTGTGTGTGTGTGTGTGTGTGTGTGTGTGTGTGTGTGTGTCAGGGTTTCTGTGTAGCCTTTGATGTCCTGGAGTCACTTTGTAGACCAGGTGGGCCTTGAACTCACAGAGATCCACCTGCCTCTGCTTCCTCAAGTGCTGGGTTTAAAGGCCTGCACCATATGTAAAGGGACTTTTATTTGCCTGTTTTGTTTGTTGTCTTGAAGACTTAGGCCTAGTCCTGGAAGCTTCTAGTTGCCACATAGTCTAACTTAGGCCTTGACTATTTTTAGCCTGTGAGACTTACTGCTTAATAAGCCTTTCTTGTTCTTCCTGAGCTCTGGGCTAGTTGGTTCAACTCAGCTGTTTTGGCTCAAACTCCTCTCCCAGCTGACTTCCTCAATCTGGTTTCTCTCTCAGCCCCCGAATTGCTCTCCTTGGCCTCAGACTAACTCCAGCAATCATTTTTAATCTTCTGGATCCTCCCTGTGCTCTGGCTTGTTCTGTCTTCACCCGTGTCTAGCTTGTTCTTACATTTAGCCTCTCTCTGTAAAACTCTCCTGGTAGAGACGCCTCTTCTCTTCTCTGCATTTTGTGCTAAGCTTATCAATCATTTTAAGGTCATTACCTACATTATGGAGGTCATTTTATAAATGCTAATCACATCAAGAAAGTTCCTCAGTAGCCACGTCTTGTGTTTGAAGAGACTAGGTATGGTAGCCCAGCCAAGTTGATACACCAGAAGAGATATAAATTATTAAATGTAAGCCAGACATAGTGGCACACACCTGTAATCCCCACTCTCATGGAGGTAAAGGCAGGTGGATCTCTGTAAGTTCCATGCCAGGTTGGTCTACAAAGTGAGTCTAGGACAGCCAAGGCGAAAAGAAATCCTATCTCAGAAAAAAAAAAGTCATGTGCACTGATATTTTGCCTACACGGATGTCTGTGCAGCTCATGTGTACACTGCCCACAGCAGTGGGAAAAGGGTGCTGTATTCCCGAAAGCTGGAGCTCCTAAGGCCATGAGCCTCCATGTGGGTGCTGCAAACTGAACCTTGGTCTCTGCAAGACCTACCCAGTGCTCTTAGCTGCAGTTCTCCAGCCTTCTGGTCCCGATTCTTAAAACCAATCTGCAATTTGTCTATTTGATGTTTAAGATGATGTTTTTGCCATCACTCAAGTGGAGCCCGCACTGGTCTTCATCTTGTGATCCTCCTTCGTTAGCCTTTTGAGTATTGGGATTACAGGCATCTGCCATCATATCCAGATCTAGTGAGTACTTTCCTTAACAGATTCCGGAACACAAATCCAAACACACACACACATACACACACACACACACACACACAGACACACAGACACACACACACACATACCTGTAAGCAGTGTGCATGCTCTCATACTTACCAAATACAACCAAATTTCCTCCACCAGAAAGTTCCTGTTCTTTTTTTTTTTTTTTAAATCAAAACTTGACACATTTTTTTTCAGTGATTAATGTGGTCATGTACAGATTTTTTAAAATATTAACTCATTTTTGGATTATGGCATGAAGTCTACTCGGTACTATTGTTTTTTCATATGTGCTTTTGAATTTGCCTTGTTGGTATTTCATGATTTCATGGTCCTTCTTTTAGTTAAAAAGTTCTTGAAATCTTGCCTCTACAGAAAGGGCTTTCAAGAGGCTACAGAGATGGCTCAGGGGTTAAGAGCACTGGGTGCTCTTTCAGAGGACCCAGGTTCAATTCCCAGCACCCACATGGCAGCTCACAGCTATCTGTAGCTCCAGTTCTGGGGGACCTGACACCCTCACACAGATATGCATGCAAACAAAACACCAATGTACATAAAATAAAAACCAATAAAAAGGGGCTTCCTCTAATAAAGCTTTCTTTCAGGAAGGTAATACCATAACAACATTACTAGCTTAATTTTCATTGTATTAGCTTATAATACTGTTCTGAAACTTTACGCTTTAAGATTAATGCTATAAAGTAGATACTTTGTATTTCTTTAAGTCCTCACATTATCACATTCACATAATATTGTAGGTGTGTTGTTGATGTGATTGGGCCAATTTGTTTTTTCTTTGAAAGTGTAAAAGTATTAATTATTTAGTAAATATTTATTGGATATCTACTACATATCGAGTTTTGCCCTGCTCTAGTTGCACATCTTGGTGATGCTCTTAAGATCAAAGGATGGTTCCAGAAATGAAACAAACTATTATCGTGATGCCCTCAATTCGTAGGCAAAGGCACTCTTGGTAGGCGTTTTGTGCCTTGTACTGCTAAAACACCTTTAGTCGATGACAAAGGGCATTTGAGTTTATGACCACTTTAGACCATTTTTCTTTACAAATTGCTTCCATAGTCTCTTTTGATTTCAGTTGTGTAAACAGAAACTATTTTTTCCACCATCTCTCTTACAAATAACTCAACTAAAAAATAATTTGCTATCATATATGTATAATTACTTTCAAGTGGCTTGTATGGATTTTTATTTTCTTAATATGCAAAAGGAATTTTGTATCACGCAGTGAAAACGGAACAGATATCTTATTTCCATAGTAAATGGAACAATTAACAAACCGATTGAGGCAATGTTAATCTTGACTTATATAAAGCAAGAAAAGTGGTGTTAGTTAACTCAGGGAATTTTCACCTTTGAATATGAACTTCTATATTATAATTGCTGATTAGCAGACACTGGGTTTAGTAAATTCATTCTAAAGAAACACTTAACAAGTATATACAAGATTGGCTTTTAGTTCTAATATATTTTCTAGTTTAAAATAAAGTTTAAAAAAAGAAAAAAACAGTTAACCCCCAAATTGTCAGACAGATTGCAGAGATGTCAGGACCCAGTGCAGAGATACTGTCTGGAGCAATAAAGTTGACAGCTTGTGCGATGTTGGAGACATCGGAGGTGAGACCTGCTTCATTTCTGGCCTGAATTACAAAGTAGAGCACGGTGCCACGTCCTATGCTTAAAGTTTCTGGCTTGAATTTAAATGTTTCTTTTAAGCCAGCCTCTTTAGGGATCAGACCAGAAGTAGTCACTAAAGCGGCATTGCTAAAATCTTCTTGGAAGAATTGACTCATTCTGATGACATAGCTACGGGCTGGAAAAGAGAGACATCATGTTTATTAGAGTCATGAGGTTGTTCTCCGGCACTGCACTGCGCCTGCGCGGGAGTTATGAGAAGCGCATGCGAGCTTTAGTGCCTGAGAGCCCAGATACACTTTGTGTTTGATTATCCTATGTCACTGCCTGTAAAGACAAGTATATGAACAGTTATTTTAAAATGTCCAGTTTCAAAATCACAGGAAACTTAATTCAGTATCATATATTAGCAGTCCTCCACGCAGAATCCAGGTTTCCTTTTAGAAAGGCAGAAAAAGCAAAACTGAGTCTTAATTAGAACAAGGAACATAATATTCATGTGCAGTAAAGACCATGGTATCCTATTCCCCCTCTCTCCCCCACCGTGTGTGTGTGTGTGTGTGTGTGTATGTGTTCACAAGCAGATCCACTAGCCTGCCCTAGGTTGCTTAGCAACCTCATACATCATTACTTGCCACTAGGTGTGTGCCAGGCTATAAAAGGAACAACCTGGTCTCTCTCTTGCACTCTCACTTCCTCAGCTTCCCACTCTCTGTCTATTTCCCTAAGGGGAACCCCCCTTCCTCCTGTCTGTCTGTCTGTCTGTCTGTCTATCTGTCTATCCTCTGTCTGATAGCCCACTCAGGCCCCAACTCCTTTCTCCTTTCCCTCCCCCAGATAAATCTCTCCATTTCATATCTGTTGCGTGGCATCTCCTTCTTAATGATAACGGTCTCTATGTTGAAGGACAGAGCACTCAGTGAAAGACAGGGGAGAACAGATGAGGGTGAGTTAAAGGGCAGAAGCCTGCTGAGCACTAACCATGTGCTCAGGACCTAGTCCGACCTCGACCAGCACCTTAGTCCTACCCCACTATTGCTTTTTCCATTTATTTTTAGTATTTTATTTTATTATGTGTGTGGGTGCTTTGCCTGCATGTAATGCCTGTGCTCCGTGTGCACGTCTGGTGTGAAGAAGGTCAGAAGAGAGTCCCTTGGGGCTGGAGTAACAGGTGACTACTGACTGTCAGCTGCCTTGTGCATGCTGGGAATTGAACCTGGGTCCTCTGGAAGAACAACCAGTGTTCTTCGCTGTTGAGCCATCTCTACAGCCCCTCTCCTATTCTTTAATGTTTCTCATCTCCAGTTTCAGTGTGTGTGTGTGTGTGTGTGTGTGTGTGTGTGTGTGTTTGTGTGTTTGTGTGTAGGTGAGAGACTGACTTTGGACATCTTCCTCCATTGTTCTATACTTCTTAAAAGTTTGTTGGCTTGAATTGCAAGGTAGAACTTGGTGCGTTTCCTATGTTTTAAGTTTTTCGCTTGAATTAAAAAAAAAAAAAATCGCACCTAGAACTAGTTATTTTAGCTCTAATACCTGTGCAGTGACAACCATCCCCCAGATGCCTTGCTCTGCGCCCCGGCTCTCTGTGGGGTACAGCTGTGCTCTTACTTGCTGGACCACCTCTTTAGCCTATCCCCCCAGCTTCAGTTTTTAAATGTATAAAACAGATTTAGTAATTTAATCCACTTGGCAAGCCCTTTGGAATGCCTACTATTTAAGTGGTGAGAATTATAAGTGATAAATGCATGAAAGTGCTTTTGCTATTTAATAAGTAGTAGTTAATGACAGTCTGAAATGATTTTATCTCCTCTTTAAAAAACACTATTATTTTATCAGGAAGGGAAAGCAGGAGGCTTTACACACTGATTTTTAGCAATCTACCAAAGTCATTGATATAAAAATGTTTTTTTCCCTCTCTGCACTGGGAGTCCTGTCTAGTTAGAGGGCGTCCTCTCTAGTTTCTGTGCTGCCTCACCAGGCCACAGGCAAAGTGCTCAGTCCTGATGTTAGTTGATGAGAGAGCAGGGTGGGATGGTAGTGGGGGATCTCCCCTGCTCTGAGGAAAGGGGGGGATGGGGAAGAGAGAGGGAGAGGGCTACCATTGGCATGTAAAGTGAATAAATAAATTAATTTAAAATATCTCACGTTTTGAAATGTGAGAGGAAAACATCGAGTGGCCTCTCTTGGTGTGGACTTAATTATTTAAGTAAGCTTATTTGCTTATTTCTTACCTATATGTGGTGCTGAGAATTGAACTCAGGGCCTTGTGCACGCTAGGCAAGCACTCTACCACTGAGCTACACCCTGTTCACAAGAGTTTATTTTTTATGTTTTCGGGAAATGTGAAGATATTTTAGGTATGTGGTGAGAAGCTTTCATTTTTTTGTGTCAATCCGCACTGCTGCCCTGGGCCTAGCTAAAGCCTCCTGCTTAACAGTTAGTTTGCCCATTGATAAGCTGTATCTCTCTATCTGCTGCTCCCCACACATGCCTTGTGGTCAGTATGGCTGCCTTGATTTGTCTATCAACTGTCTGTCTGTCTCACTCATCTATTTTAACGTCAATCAGACAGAGAGTAGAGATTGGGGGTACTTAATCTTAAAGACGGGTCTAGAATTTTAAATTACAATTACAGGAATTATGTTGGCCAATTCTATCTTTCTTGAAGTTCAGTTTTTACATTTAAAAACAAATGAATAATGGCCTATAGTAGCCACTCCATAAATAATATTTATAAATGAGACACTTGGAAAACTTTAAGAAAACATACCCATGTGATTTCATTTAGAATGCTTTATAACTCACTATCAAACTTACCTCTTCCTGTATCGAGGACCTTGCCAGGGGCCGTCCATGTAAGGTGAACAAGACCGCCTATAAACTCAGCCTCCAGGTCTCTGATTTTACAGGGTGGGAACCGCTGAGCGTGGTCACCATCAGGGGGCGCTCCAGACACAGTAAACGACCCTCCAGAGGTTAGTCTACGGAAGTCCTCCACTGTAGCTTCTGCTGCTTCTTGGATTTCCGGTCTCGGTGGGTTCAGTATAATTTTACCTATAAAAACACCGCCAGGTATTTATGACTCTCATGTTGTCTGCCCTTTATCGTTTGCTGACCTTACATCCGTTCAGGACTCATGTAGCTTGACCACAGGCATGAAAAGAGGAAGAAAAGCTTGCTTAAACATCATTTGGAAATGTAAGTTCAAACTAACTTTTAACCCCGTTTAACCCACCGTCTTCGCCGTGTGAGTTCTGTGGTGACAATGATGGGGTTTCATTCAACTCCCTGGCTGTAGTATTTATTATAAGGCTTCTTTCATGAGGTCGGGAAATGTATTTTTCATTGGAAATGAAACAAACCGAGGAAGATGTTAACAAAATATGTGGAAATGTGATTTATGCTGGGTCCACTGACATGGATATTATTTTGAATCACACGAATGACTCCATAATTTCATACTTGGGTTTACCATGTATGTTACCCTTTTCAGGGTTTGATATATGTTATAGTATATTTGCTACATAATGCATATATACACATATATACATATGCATGCATATATGTATGGAAGCCGGTAATGAGTATCTATTTTAATGATACTTACCATTGTCAACATAGCCAGGTAGATATAAAGACTTGTTCTGTTGTCTTAAGCTTAGCCTGGCTGTATTTTTTCTTGCTTGGGCTCGCACTTTTAAACTGTGTCTACCGTTTCCACGATCATCTACAAAATATCTTGTGTAGATGCCATCATTTTTAACAGTGTCAGCACCTTGATCACGAAACACAGAAATTCATCACATAGTAAATTAAAATGAAAGTTGAACTGTTTGTGAGCATTGGTGAGACGAGTTTGACAGAGAGTATAGCATAGTTTAAATGCTGGATCATAGTGCCTTGTTACAAAGCCTGAGTTGACTACGTGCAAATGCTGTTGTCTTAGAAGATATAACTTACAGTAGGCATTCAGTTAACATTAGCACTTACGTTTATTTCACAATAGAAACGTATCCAAAAAACTCTCAGAACAGACAGAGACATTTAGCAAAGAAGCAGGATGTAAAACCAATATAAAAAAAGCAGCCAACTTTTGTGCAATGACAGTAGTGTAACCAATGAAGCTTATCTGATGTGCAATTATTACCGATTAAAAAGTCAGTAGCTTTCCCCATATACCAATAATGAACATGCTGAGAGAAAAGAAAAAAACAGGAAAGTGATAACACCTTTTAAAATACCCAGGAATAACCTTAATCAAGGAAGTGAAAGACTTCTTCAATAAGAGATTTAAAACACTGAAGAAGGAAATTAAAAAAAAGGACACTTCAAGGTGGAAAGTTCTTTCGTGCTTACACATCAGCAGGATTAGTACTGTGAAAATGGCAGCATAGCCAAAAGCAATCTGCAGATTCATTCAATCCCAATAAAAAGTTCAATGACATTCTTCACGGGAATAGAAAAACAACAACAACAAACAATTAGAAAATCCTCATGGAAACACAAAGGACCCAGAATAGCCAAATCCATGCTGAATAAAATGAACAATCCTGGCGGTGTCACCATGTAACGTGGTACTGCCATAAGAGAGAAATGCAGCCCAGTGCAACAGAACAGAGAACCTAGCATTACACATAGTAAAACCATGTGATTTTTTTTTTTTTTTGACAAAGATGACAAAGCTGAAGAAAGATAGGCTATAAAATGAACCTTTATTTGCCTGCTTCAGTTATTGTTTCTTAGGCTCACTGCCTCTGTCTGCTAACCTAGGCCTAGTCCTGGAAGCTTCTAGCTTCCGTACAATCTAACCTAGGCCTAGAGTGTTTTCAGCCTGATACTTATGGCTTGATAAGCTCACCCCTTTCTTGTTTTTCCTGAGCTCTGGGCTGCCTGGTTCAACTCAGCTGTTCTGACTCAAACTCCTCCCCCAGGTAATTTATTCAATGTGGCTTTTCTCTCAGCCTCTGAATTGCTCTGCTTGGCCTCAAACTTACTCAGCAGTCTGCTCTAATCTCCTGGCTCCTTCTCATTCTCTGGCTCCTTCTGTCTGCATCTGAGTTCTCTCTCTGAAACCCGTTTACTACTGTCCTGGTGAAACTGCCTTCTCTCTCTCTGCATTGCCCCTTAATTAGCTTCCCTTTCCTCTCTCTTCTCATGAGAGTTGAGCGTGTCCTATTAGGTCATCTCTGATTCATCACTTTCTTTTTTTCCGCCACTCAATTAGACATCACTTTCAAACATGGGTGCTTCCTTCTACAAACTAACTTCACCTTCATTGTTTGGGATTAAAGGTGTGTTCCACCATGCCTATACCTAAGCTCCCCCCCCACCCCCCGCTAAAATTTGCTCTATAGCAGGCTGGCTTTGAACTCAGATCTGCTTGCCTCTGTCTCCTGGATTAAAGGCATGTTTGTATTCCAGCTGGATCACACAGACTTAGAAGGTCTTTCAATATGATCTTTTGCCAGAGCAGCCATGTTCTGAGTTAAAATTCCTGTACCATAAGCCTTGTCAACCAATAGTACTGGGGAAACTGAACAGAAACATGTAGAAGAATGAAACCTTAGTGTGTGTGATCTGAAAATCTAAATCTGTTGGAAGAAAACACTTCAGAATATAGGCATTGGCGAAAGGACTTTCTTGAAGGCCACAAATAACTTGGTGATAAATCTAAGAACCGACAAGTGGAACACGAAATTAAAAAACATGTAAGCAACCAAACAAAGCCTGTCATACAGAAAAAAATATTTGCTAGCTATAGAGCTGATAGGATAAAGATCGCGAGTGTATAAATAACTAAATAACGAACTACCAAAGTGAACAACTCAATTAATGGGTTATTTTCAAAGCTGAAGTACTAACATTTATTGAGAATTGTCAATGACCACATGAAGAGTGTCCAATATCCTTAGTCATCAGGAAAATGCAAATCTAAAGTACATTAAAGTACATTGACACTCCATTTTTCTTTTTCTCATCACAGTCAGAATGTTTGTTATTAGGCAAACAACTAATAAAAAATGTTGACAAAACACGTGTGTGTGTGTGTGTGTGTGTGTGTGTGTAAGGATCAGAGAAAACTCTCACACAATGTTTTTGGAGATGTAAATTAGGTCAGTACTCGTAGAAATCAGTATGAAAGTTCTTCAGAAAATTAAAAGTAGAAGAACAGCATATTCCCGCCATAGCACTCCTAGGCATATACACAAAGGACTTCATTAAATGCTGATGTTGACTGCAGCACCATTCATAATAGCCAGGCTAGAGAATCAGCCCAGGTGGCAGTCAAAAGATGCGTGGATAAGAAAATGTGGCCCACATACCCAGTAGAGTGTTACACAGCCTTAAGAAGAATGAAATGATGTCACTTACAGGAAGATGGATGCAAATTGAGATCACCATATTGAACAACATAAATCAGATACAGACAAAACTACATATTTTCCCTGATTTGTGGATACTGGAATTTATATAGATAAATAAAATTACATCTGAAAGTATGAGACCAGGATAATGATAGTCACTAGTGGGAGGAGCAAGAGAGAGAAAGAAGAAACTATAGGAGGGTGACTATGGTTAAAATATGTACTATACTTATTTGGAAAGCCTTTAAGTATATACAATGAACACTAAAAAAGAAGCTTATCAGAACCAAAAATATAACCAGACAGAAAAAGCATAAGCAAAGCACTAATATTAGTAAAATGGAAACATTATACCTTTAAGTTTCATCGGAAATATAAAATTGATAAGGGAATTTAACCAGTATAAATGTGATTCTGTCTATGCTTACTTCCTCAAGATAACCAAGTAAAAAGCTTTAAAGGCATAATTACTCAAATAGGTTTGGAAGTATTTTAAAAAGTGTTCATAATGAGTAAGTTAACCCAGAAGCAGAAAGAATCAAATGGTATATACTCACTTATATCTGGACACTAGCCCAAGGGGCATGTCCCAAGAAAGTCTTTGCTCACCAGCAAAGTGTGACAGAGGGAAGACTTCCTATTGGGACTCTAGGTGAGAGAATCAAGGGAGAATGGGGGAAATAGAAGGACCCACAGGGTCCTAGAAACCTACAAGTAGATCATTATGATGGGCGGATCTGGGCCCAGGGGTTCTGCTCAAACTATGGCACCAGCCAAGGACAATACATACAGTAAACGTCAAACCCCTACCCAGATCTACCCAAATGGACAGGACATTCTTCACAGTTGAGTGGAGAGTTGGGTCTGACTTTCACACGAACTCTGGTGCCCCATATTTGACCACGTCCCCTGGATGGGGAGGCCTGGTGGCACTCAGAGGAAGGATAGCAGGCTACCAAGAAGAGACTTGATACCCTATAAGCATATACAGGGGGAGGAGGTCCCCCTCAGTCACAGTCATAGGGGAGGGAAGTAGGGGGAAAATGGGAGGGAGGGAGGAATGGCAGGATACAAGGGATGGGATAACAATTGAGATGTAATATGAACAAATTAATAAAATATATTAAAAAACAAAACAAAGTGTTGACTTCTAAGTTATAGAATCCTATGGGAGGATTTAAATCCCATGGTATTACTGCAGGCTGCCATTACCTGCCCCGTTGTCCCGGAGTTCCAGGGTGACTTGATGTCCACCTTCAGCTTCTATAATGGCTGTGACATTGGCTCCCAGAACAGGCAAAAACCCTTGGCTGACACGCGCATAAATGATCATTGGGCTGTCCTTCTGTGCTGTGCTCTGACTCATGTGCGCAGTTGCGATCACTGGAGGCCTGGTAGGACTTCTTGCTCGAGTGGTCACTGTCACGGTTAGCAGCTGGGATTTGGTGTTGGTGTTGAAGAGGCTGTAAGTCCAAGTACCTGTCTGAAAGAAATTTCTTTTAAGATCTTTGATAATATTTTCCTGCTACTTGGCATGTACAATGGTTTGGGAAAATAAACCAAATTAAAAAAAATTTGGGGCTCGGAATATGGAACCCAGGCCTCATGCATGCTAAGCAAGTTTCTGTTAATAGTAGAGACAGTCCTCACCTCAATAGTGATTTTTTAGTATGTGATTGTTAAAACATAATAGATAATATGGATTTGAATGCTTACTCTACTTAATTTTTAAAGAAAGATACTCTGTCATTGTTTTAACACTGACAATGTAACTTTTTTTTTTTTTTTAAACACAAGGACGGATTAATAAAACATAGTAAAAGGAATAGACTTACCTCTGCGATGCCTGGGATTTGAAGTCGAGCAGACCTAATATTTAATTCATTGTCTTTGAAATCTGAGGTTTCATATGTGTTTCCTTTTGGATCTTGAAGAATAATTTGTGGCTTTTGTTCTTCCCAGGTGACAACAAAGAACGTGTCGTTTCCAATGGTGCTGTCCACAGGCACAGTGCCCCTCACCCACTCCCTCCCTGTGGCGTTCAAGGCTTTGCTCTCCAACTGTAACAGAAGCAAACAAACACAGAAAAGCAATTTATTATTTTAGGCAGTGGAATTTTAAGTTTAGGCAGTTCACAGTAATTAAAAACCCACGTTTAAGGTTCAATTGCAGTGGCAAAGAATGAAAACATTCTCCGCATGCTCACACACATACTCCTCTACAGCGAGCCAGCGGCCAAGTCTGGGACTGAATGGTATTTTGGAACTGAGAAAACATCTTGTACTTGTATTTGAATAACCATAGAGACAAGCTTCTGTTTAGTGAATAGAAAATGGATAAAGAACGAATGGGAGCAGCAGGTACCAAATAATTTAAGAAGTTGTTATGTGAAGAAGCAGAGAAGGAGGAAAGACCTTACCCTGAAGGTCAAGGGAGAGAAAGAAATTAACTTTAAGAGAGGGCATTGTTGAATAGCTTTCTGCTTCACACACACACACACACACACACACACACACACACACACACACAAAACTAAGAAGAATGCAAGAGATCATGTCATATAAAAGCAAAATCCCTAATGGTGTTTTTGTTTTTCACAACGGAATTTTTTTTTGGCAAAAGCATGATTTATTAGAGAAAGAACAGGTAGTAAGTAACATAATAGGAGTTTATTGGAACTCAGAGAAAATATTGCAAAGTATTTTCTCAGAGTACTGACCTGCAGAGCCTGCTGTGAGATGTCGCCACTCATGGATGAAAGTCTACTGAACGCGTCGATAAGGCCACTTACGTCTTTGTTGGCATAAAAACGAAGCCCTCCTAAAGGGGAGTTTTAAATGGGAAAATCAAATGTATCATCAGCAATTTACTTTAAAATCCACTTGATATTTCCATTTTGTTATTAAATTAAAAAGTACATTTATTTTAGTGTGTGTGTGCTCCCGTGCATGGAAGTCAGAGGGCAGCCTGTTGGAGCTGCTTCTCTCTTTCCACTATGTTGGTTCAGAGGTTGAAATCAGGTTGTGAACTTGAAGGTAAGCACCTTTACTCACTGAGCCATCTCACAAGCCTATAGTTAGTATTTCTTTTTAAACTCCACAAAAGATGACTTTCTAAGAATCTCAAGGACTTTCAGAGTATCTCTGAACTTATTATATTAACCAAAATTTTTTATTAAAAACAGCTAGGATAAATGGAAAATTGAAGAATAACACAAATTTCATTATTTTATGTGAGCTACTCATCAAAAGGAAGTGCGTTAGTAAAACTGGCCTTAAGTGTCTAGTGGTTCTAGGGAAGGTGAGACTTAAGATTGCTCCTAGGGCCGGGCAGTGGTGATGCACGCCTGTAATCCTAGCAGTCAGGGAGGCAGAGGCAGGGAGATCGCTGTGAGTTCAAGGCTAGCCTCGTCTACAAAGAGAGTCTAGGAGAGCAAAAGGCTACACAGAGAAACGCTGTCTCAAACAGAACCAAAAAAGATGGTTCGTATGAACCGGATGTTTATGTCTTAATTGGGTCAAAGCACAAGCAGACAACCAGAGCACGGCAGTTTAGGATAGAGGAAACACAGGCAAAAGCAGAGCATGAATGGTGTGATTGAAAGAGGAGACTGTTTTGGGCATGAAGGGTTAGGAAAGAATAGATCATTATGAACGAGACTTGGACCAGTGACTGCCAGAAACACACCACGCGGTGCACTTTAACTAAACGAACAAATGCCAGAGGGGCCAACTGGAAGATTGTTGACATAACCCAGGCGGGGCATTGTGAGGCCTGGGTTACAGTGTGATAGGAATGCTGGGCAGACATATTCTACATGCAGATTTTGTGAGGTGGTGGGAGCCGAGTGGGATGATGGGAAGTCCTGAACTGGTGGCCAGAGCTTTACCTGTCCTTTTGAGAAAAATCATTTGTAGTCTCCAGGTTTCCACGTCCTCATCTAAAAATGAGACATCTAAATCTTTGCTGTGGGACTGAATGGTATTTTGGAATTGTATTATAATTACATTAAAGGCAGAAGTTGCTTCTTAGTGAAATGAATAGAAAAATGCATAAAGAACAAATGAGGGCAGCAAGTACCAAGCAATTTAAGAAGTTGTTATGTGAAGAAGCGGAGACGGAGGAAAGAACTTAACCTGAAGGTCAAGGGAGAGAGAGAAAAAGTAAGTTTAAGATGGAATTGTCAAGCAGCTTCCCACTAGAACATCTGTCCAGACTCTGTTCTGCAGTGTACCTGTCATGTCTGAGAGAGTCTCCAGCTCTCGGGCAGCAGAAGGCCCCAGGGCAATGGTGTGGATGATGGCACCGCTGAGATTGACCTCCTCAAAGCATGAATTTATGTTCTTATCTTCCCCATCTGTTAGCAGTACGATCTCAGAACCAGAGGTGCTCTGCCCACTGGAGGAAATTGCCTGTGAGAAGCAGGGTGCTAATTACAGACTGTTACTTCTGAGTAAATTAAACAACACACATAGCTTTTACTTTCTCTTTTACATTAATTGAATAAATGAAGTAAAACACCAGGCAGTACTTTTTAATCCTCTAAATATACACATTTTGGATACTCAATTGAGGAAGAACAAATCTCCAATAACAGTTCCTAGGATACAGTAGCTACTTAATGGCTATAAATAAAAACGAATATAAGCAACTGCTGTTCTTTTCTCCCTGTGGGATATGACAGAGATGCAAGACTCCCAGACAGTTGTGGCGGGATTCAGACTCAACAGCATTTGCAAAATCACCACCAAAGTTGGGCAAGCAAGATTGAATTATTTGATATGTGACCTTTTCATCTATTTTATTTAGTTACTACTAAGGAATCTAATTATTTGCCAAAACAAAACAACTTTGACTTATCATGAAGGGAGAAGTTGGTAAATTTTCAGTTATAGTTGGTTTTCATAGTTTTCTGACTTCTCTTACGAAGAGTGTTAGTTAAGAGTCTTAGTGTTAGACACTTTGGTTTTAGGTACCTTAAGAAGAAATGCTATTTTCTAATTTATGTTTAGTCTTTCCTAAAATTTGCACTCCCCTACACTCACACACCACACACACACACACACACATACTCACACCCTCACACACACATACACACACACACAAACACACACACATACATGCACGCACTTTATAGTTAGTGTAATGGCCAAATTTATGGACATAGACAGACAAAGCTCTCAATCCTAGATTTGGCAATTGTATTACGACCTTGAGATAGATTTAATTATTCTAAAGTTCAACTTCATTTTGTTCAGAATGCATATAATAATATTACCCAACTCCAAAAATGATAAAGATATGAGATCATACATCTCAAGCATTTAGCACAGACAGCAATGTAGTATATAGTCAATTCATAGCTACTTTTTAATCATTCTGAAAATAATGTACTTATGTATTGATATTAGTTCATTAAGTGAAGGTTGCTTATAATGTTGGATGCAATTTGCCAGCATCTGTTCAGTAATAAACTTCATGACCAAAATATAAGACATAATAGAATTTACTAAGAAAAACACATAACCAACTTGCACAATCATTTGAGTATATTTCTAACATATAGTGCTCATCATAGTTTAGAAGTGAATAGGCACATGATAATTATTCTCATAATAGCAAACCTTTGTGACTACCTATTTTATATAATTGCCACAGCTAAATGAGGTCAACACTATTAATACTCTTACTGTGTTTGCGAAAACAGATTTTCAGCCTTGTTGCTTTCCCACGATCTTTTAGATAGTACACAGTAGAGTGAGCACCTCAGGTTTTTAAAACCAACGTGGTTTTTGACACACAGGTGCCACAAAGAAAGCTGAGGGACAATATGAGTCAGTGGTTTGCATAGCGTAGCAGGGATGGCTTGCGCAAGTGGGGCATGATGGGAGGAAATAGTCTTCTGTTTCAGTGGCTCCAAACGTGATCATAAATACACGAAAGTGGAGGCTGACTTAGAGGTGGAAGAAAATTAGATGAGTCCTATAACCTCTGAGTGCAGTGGTCAAGAGGAAGTCCTCGCTTTTTAGGTTCACAGTCATGATTTCGTTTTATACCCACCTGCGTTCATTGTTTTTTTGCTTCTGGAGTTGTCTCTATCTCTGGCTCTTTAAATGTAATTTCATCTGCTGTGACTTTTATCCATACCATACCATTACTAATTACTTTAGTAACATTTTGTTCTATGTATAGCAATTCTATCTATGATAGTCCCAGAGAAATGTGTATCTCCTCAGTGAGGTTTTGACGATCATCTGCCCAAGGACCTTTCACCTCATCCACTGCCCAGTGCCACTCAGCATCTCATGATCTTATCAGTGGAACAACTGGACACTGAGAGGCTGTGCCTGGAAATTCTTTGTCTTATTCAGAATGTTATTAAATGAAGGAATTATGAATTCACGCCTGTTACTCAAAGGTAAATGAATAGGACGGAAAGCAATAAGCAAATGGCAGGTTATATTACATTTAAAGAATTACCTGGAACCCTGCTTCAAGTCCTTTGCAAATTGAAGTTCCACCAGAAGCCTTTTGAGGGAGATTTGCAATGATCTTTTGGTAGCCATTATTAGCTATTATCTCTAGAGAATTTTGGATTTTGGCATTATTGTCAAAGGTGACTAATCCAACCATAGTTTCCTTTTCAACAATTTGAGTTAAGTAAAGTTCGGCTGCTTGATTCATTCGAATAAGACGGTCTTCCTGTAAGATAAAGATGGATGGACAACTGCAGAGTCTCTTCAAAGACTGACAGGTTAATGAATGACAAAGTCATCCGTGGGCTGTAGAACATGGTAATGTATTAAAAATTTTTAACTCTTTCATCTTATTAAAAGATTCAAAATGTTTAAACATTAGTTAGGGTTGAGAAAGTCTACAGTTATCTATTTGAAAGTTTCAGCTGAAGAAATTATTTTTTTCTTTTGTTTTTTTGAGACAGGGTTTCCTTGTATATCCTTGGTTGTCCTGGACTTGCTTTGTAACCAGGCTGGCCTCGAACTCACAGGGTTCTGATCTGCTCTGCCTCCCTGAGTGCTGGGATTAAAGGCGTGCGCCACCGTGCCTGGCCGAGGCAATGATTTTTTGAAGTGCATAAGAGGCGCATTAGAATATATTTTTAAAAAGTAACAACGAATATCTTCAAAATGCCCATTAGTAAGGAATTATTTGAGAAGACCATAGAACATTGTTGATATAATTATTAAAAATTATGTCTGTGCTCTTGATGGGATATTGCTGCTCCCAGAAGGCCTAGGTTTTATATGATAACTGCACTGACAAGTGTGGGATACCTCTTATAACTTGCTGACCAAAAAGGTTCCAAAAGCCCTCCAAACAATACACACACACACACACACACACACACACACAATTATTGTTGCTTTTGGTTGTTCCCCTAGAACTAGTAAGGTAACTTTGGTTGTAGGTACAGAGAAATCAAGCTGGAAAATAAGCAAGAAACATCTTCCCTGATGGATAGTGTTCATGTTGCCAGAAGGTGCAGAATAGGCCTCTGGAAATAAGTCATTAATGATCTCACTCAGTGGTGGACCTTGGGTACTACAGTGCCCACCTGTCAAACAAAATGCGTCCACCGCACTGGTCAACAGGCGCACCGCTGCTATGGGTATAATCAACTGCTTTCTGATCAGATCTGAGCCCCTCTCCACAAGTGATAATTCATGCCTCATATTGAAAAGATGGTCACGATCCCAAGGCTGGTGTGGTCATAGGCTGCAGTAGGGAAGCTACTACTGGTACATTTTACCAAATATGCACATTTTTTTGTACCTTCTAAATATGCTTATACCCAGAGATCCATGGCGCTCCAGAGTCTTAGCTTCTGGGACACTCACAGAAGCTTCTCTATGCAGTGGGCAGTAGTTAGTTAACTCACAGCCTCATAACTGGCCAAAGTGCTCGGAATCAATGAATTTTGAGTCAGTGGTCAGCCGTAAATGGGACATCTATACCCTGCCTTCTCCCCAGTCCAGAAAATGCGGCAGGAGAGGAGGTGGAAAGAGTGTGAGAGCTGTCTTCTGGGCATGATATGCGCACTGCACCCATGACCTGACAGCAGCTGTGGGTCCCTACAGAAGGTCAAGTCCACCGACAGCGCATACGGATGGGCGAGGGCTCAGGAGGAGCTGTGGGCAGCTAATGGCTGCTGGAGGAGGAGATTCATCTTTCTTGATGGAGTAGTAGGCCTAATAACTTGCTTTTTAAATAAACGTGTTTACATAAAATCATTGCACAGATATTTATCTGAACATGAATATACACACACATATATATAGTCATGAGTATATATTTATATTTGTATGTGATCATATATGTTAGTTTACTACAACTAAACCTAAGAATAAAGTATAACCTATATTTAACTGAAATACTTAAGAACTCCAGCAGGAAGTGTCTTACCGAGTCCATGCTTCCAGATTTATCCAGCACCAGGCAGACCACTCGCCTTTTGGACTTCAGCAGAGCAAACGTAGGTCGAGGCGGTGCTTCCGTCCCTGTCATGGGAGTGGCTTTACGAAAGTCAGCGGATTCCTTGATTACGTCCCACGTGCTTCTGCGGTCGCACATTTTGTTTTGTAGGTTCGGGGCTTCCTTATTGTGGGTTTCTTCTGTGCAAAATTCAACCACCTGAAGCAAAGTCAGTTTAAAACATGCTATTGTAATAATTTATAAGGGGTCCCCTCCCAAATATGAAGTTAGCTGCCTCGTGCATCCTAAACAGAATCTGTCTCCTGCGTTCAGATCTTTTGCCATTCGTTCGGCAGGCTTGGGGTGGCAGCATGGCGAAGCACATGCTTTTGGGAGGTTCTTTTAGGGCCAATCAAGTTGCGTAGGCGAAGGATGAAGGATGATGGTGGCTTGCACAACTGCTTGAATTAGCATCTAGCTTTTTCTTCTAGACTTTAAGGCTCTCATGTCTTGAGTTAATTTTAAGAAAAGAGGGTTAGGGCTCGTGCTAATTCCTAATGTTCTCCTAAAACTGGCGCAGGAGAAACGCTCTTTAATAATGTAGACTCCACATCTTCACAGAGAGGCCCAGAAACCTGAGGACGGACACTAACAATCTAGCTCTGATATGTAAAAACAGTATACCCGAAAATTTAATAAAAGTGCAGGGAGAAAATTAAGAAATGTAGTTATGTCTGCAAGTGGTGAACTGCATCTAATAATTCGGTCCATGGGTGTTTTATTAGTGCATGTTCTGAATGTCCTCTCGAGTCACATGATGTCATGTCTGTTTGGATGCTGACTTTTTTTGTTGTTCCAGTTTCAGTTGATGAAAGTGAAGTTCTCTCAATCATGTGTTAAATATGTCCCCGAGGCACATCCACTTAAAACTAGGGAAGTAAGAAGGGCCAGGAGAGACGGCTTCACAGTTAAAATACTGGCTAGTCCTGCAGAGGACCTCGGTTCAATTCCCAGCACCCACATGGGGGTTCACAACTGTCTCTAACTTCTGACACCTTCTTGTGTCATCCATGCACACCAGGCACACTCATGGGGCACAGCGATACACCCATTTACATAAAATACATTCACTTAAAAAATTAGAAGAAAATTTCAAGTCTCTGTTTTTACTTGAATTTTCATCATTTTTAGGTTTCTTAAGAGTTTTTAGTTTTTATCAGAAACTATGTCTTTATAAACATCTGTCTTGTAAATATTTGTTGCCAGCAATTTGCTTCTTTTAATTAACTGATCTTGCAGTTTGGAGATATACTATTTTGATTAGTTGTTTTGAATACTTTCATAAATTTCATGTTTTAAAGTATATTTTACCTGTATAGAAACTTTTCTTTGCATTAACACTGGGATCACAGCAAGTTAAATACCAGTAAATAAAACCAGGCAGTGGTGGTGCATACATATAATCCCAGCACTTGGGAGGCAGAGGCAGGTGGATCTCTGTGAGTTTGAGGCCAGCCTGGTCTACAAAGTGAGTTCAAGATAGCCAGGACTACACAGAGAAACCCTGTGTCAAAAAACCAAACCAAACCAAAGCAAAAACAAGCAAACAACAACAACAAAAACCCCAGTAAATGCAGTCTTCATGGTAGCAGAAAAGACATATAAATTATTCACCTGACAAGTGATTAATATTCAGAATTTATGTTATTTGAGGGAATAACTGAGCAGAAAAATCTACAAATAATTAGGTTGACAATGTGCAGGTGATATGAAGAGATATTTTTAAGCAAAGACATAGAAATGAATGCTAGATATATAAAACAATTCAACACTGTTGTCAAGAAGTGCAAATTATGGCCTTGGTGAGCTACCATCTTACTTTAGTTAGATGGTTATAATAAAAAAGATTAAAAATGTTGGGAAGAATCCTGGAAAGATAAACTTGCATTGTTGGTTATGGATATAATATAGTTCACCCATTTTTAGGGCAAACTATAGGAGTACCTCCAAAAACTAAAAATAGAAATACTATATGATCCAGAACCTTTACTGCTGGGTATATATTGGAATCAAATTATGGAAATCAGTGTGTTACTCCCATGAAGTTGTATGGCCACGTTGGCCATGCTAATCAAAATATAGAAATATAAGTCAAGATGAGTGTCCACCAGTGGATGACTGCATTAATAAAATGTATGTATCCACCATGGAATATCATAGAGTGAATGAAGTGCTATTACATGTCCCATCATTGATGATTCTTGGGGTCATTGTGCTAATTGAAATAAGCTAGGCATGGGGAGACAAATACTTTACTAATATGTTGAGGCTTAGAAAAAGATCTACTTGAAGTAGAACGCAATATGAGTTCACTGCCGGTGTGCAGTGGGTGAAAGAGGGAGATGACAAGAGGTTGCACCTGCAACATTTATTTCACTCAGAGAGCAGGAGTAAGCTGCAGTACTCTATAGGGTGAGGGTGTATACAGGGGGCGGGGTGATCACATTTAACCATAGTTCTGAGTTTCAAATGTAACAGACATGAGGATTTTGAACATTCATATCACAACGGCATGTGTTTGAAATGATGACTACGATAGTTCCAGATGATTATTATACTCTGGATACTATTGAAATATCAAACTTTATCCCACTAAATTTATTATGTCTCTATCAAAATTAGGTGGCGTATACCTTTAATCCCAGCACTTGGGGGCAGAGGCAGGCAGACTGCTGGGAGTTCGAGACCAGCCTGGTCTACAAAGTGAGTCCAAGACTACTCAGAGAAACCTTGTCCCGAAAAACCAAAAATTAGAAAAAGGAAAGATTGAGAAAGACACAAATACCTACGTTCCAACTATATTATGAATTTTATAATCGAATCTCTGGTTTATTTTCTATCCACCTTGTGTAAAGCACTGTTAATTCTTTGTTTATATTAACCCCTATGAACCGATAACAACGACAATGCAGATTGTATATTTTAGTTTCCAAATAAAGACGGGAGAACCGGGGTAGACAAGCTGGCTCAGTGTGAAGAGCGCATACCGCTCCTGCAGAGGACTCTGTTCAATTCCCAGAACCCGTGTGTGTGGGGTCATCACGGACTGTCTGTAACTCCAGCTCCAGGGTACTAGATGCCTATGGGCTCTGCAGGCTCCCGCAATCACACACATCATGTGCACATACACACAGACACAATTAAAACACCTGGAACTAGATAAGAGAAATAAATCTCTGATTTATCAATTCTCCCTCAATGACAGACAGAAAGTTTCAGAATGGGTTTCTGTACTGTGTCCACCTGATTCCCAGACACCTCTCCTTTCCCGTCAGACTTTATACAATTAAAGATACTTTAGGTCAAACTGTGTCCAGTGAACTTCTTATTACTACATCTGTCCTGTGGAGACAGTACTGTACGTATTTTATAGTACCAACATTTTAGGACTGTTTCGTAAGCTGTAGTGAGAAGATAATGGAAATTTTAGAATGCAGATTAGAAAAGTAAAATGAATAAGATATAGGGAAGAATTAAAAACAAAGTTGTTACTCTAGACAGAAGTTCAACAGGCGTAAACAAAGGGAGGGGCACTCTG